>NC_133652.1:289176427-289479063 GCF_009905375.1 Apium graveolens | reverse complement strand
TATCGCTTTGAATAATGATGACTTTAAATCTAGGTGTGTTTATTTATTTTTGAACTACCAAATTTTATTGTCATTAGTTGGATCCATCTTTCGGATTAACCTTCTGAATCATTTGATACCATTGACCTAATTGCGCATAGGAAATTTCCAAAATCTTATTATTATTTAACGTTGGAGCCATCTTTAAATATTTTATTTTATTATAATTTAGCAAGCAAGGGTTCTTTATCATTCAAGCAACCCAAACCTTATTTAATATCGATTATTCTCAATATTTTGAGAAGATCACTATTTTAAATCGTAGTTCATTATCTTATTCGTAACGAACTGTATTCTTAAAAGTACAATTGGTTTATCGTTCTAGCCAGTACTATCTTTCATTATTTCATTGATTTTGATGCTTGAATTTTATTATTCAAAATTTGAAAATTTTCATTCAACGGTGAATATCTTACTCAAAGAATAGTCATCATGGGAGGTGTCCATGGTTTGAAATTGTTTATCCCAAGTGCAGATATTATACATTTTATTGTTTGGCTCAAGTGAAGCCATGGGTTCAGGTGGGACCCATTATATATGCTAGCATCAAAATGTTTGATGAATCTACAATGAGCCATGAACAGGCGAGCGCAGTATTCACGTGGAGAATGGTACTCTTCCATGCTAGTTGATCGCATCACAAAGGTACCTAGGATGGAAACGAACAGATTCACATCTTGTGATTATTTTGATCATGTGCCCTTGATGAGTTTGCTTCCTTTATTCGAAAAGCAACTCGAATTTGAAATTTTATCATGGAAATGTTATATTTCATAATATTCATTGTCATATTTTTGCACTTTTATCCTTATTTTGTGATGTACAACTTTCACTCTTTATTATTCTATTATTATTGGATATCTTGTTGTGCATGTACATTGTCATTCTTGTTATTTCTTAAAATCATATACAGTAGAATATGAAATGAAAGATTATGACGAGTAACAGAGGCAGAGGAAAGGGAAAAGTCAGACAAGATTATCCTTAGTTGAACCGTTCGACACAGAAGATGCAGTTTCGAGCTTATCTAGTATTTTAATAATTTCAAATATGCACACTTATGAGTTTGTATTAAGACATTTATGGATATGTAACAAGTGATAGTTAGACTCCATCTCGAGACAATGGAGTGATGTTGCGGTACTGAGATATTTTATCTCATTATATATTTTAATAATGCAGGTTTCACCATATGGTACTCTCATGACTCACATTCACAAGGTGGAGGATTTTGGGTCGTCATAAATTAAAAATTTAATATTCTAATAAAATAATATATGTGTGAGTTATTTATTTTTATGTTTATAATACATGAGGGTAATGTTTGTTAATTTTATTTTTTTCATTTTTTAAAAATGTTATTATATCTATAATCGTAATAATTTTTCCTTAATTTTATATTATTTACTTTAAATATATACGTAAATATAAAAATATAAAATCTTTATCATGAAAATATATTTTTAAAAAAATACATGTTTATTTTTAATTGTGTTAAATACAACTAACTTAAATTTATTTTAATTGTATATTTGAAATTAATATTAAAATAATATTTTGAATATTACTAATGAATATAGCTAACACCACTAAAAGAATTTCTTTGCCCATTCAAAAAAATTTTAGATAATGTTGTTTTATCTAACAAGTTTACTTAATAGCCTTCAAGATTCTCTTATGTAGGTTAATTAAAAAATTTTTGATAACCCCTTTTAATTGATTACTCGCATTTTTAGAGGAGTAGGTGATTTAAAATCTTGTTATCTCATATCCACTTGAATATGTGAGCACTATATTTTTTAATATGTTAAAAATACTTTATAACTATTGTAGTGTATTTGAAATTTTTATTTAATAATAAAGAATTGTACCATACAGTAGAACAAGAATTACATAAGTAAATATTTATGTAAATTTTAGTGTCAAGGATATGTTCTAGTAATATTCTAAATTGTAAAATGGTTCCAAATTTTTTTTGTATTATTTTAGATTTGTTTTTTATTGTGTTAAAAAATTAAGATCTTTACATGAAATAAATATTTAAAATATTGGGTATCTCCAATTTTAAAAATTGTTATTTTTCTTAACATATATATTAAACAAGTAAAAACATAAAATTTTATATTTTAGCATCACATTAAAAATTGATATCATAGTCAATATGTACTCCTTACAAAAGTAAACAAAAAAATTATTATGTAATCAAAAAGTAAGAGACTTTTAAATGTATATGCATTAAGTTAAAAAAAATAATTTTTACTTCAAAAATTATAATATTTTGTTTATTTTTAAGTGGTGCACTCAAGGATTATTTTAAGTAAGGTGTAAAATATTACTTTTATTGCCTAGAAAATCAATTGTGTTTATTATTTGATCAAAATAAAAAATCACAAGCACATACTCCGCCATTTAGATATGAAATTAACCTTATAAAAAATGCTATATTTTTTATCATATTTTTACATTTTTAAATTGAAAGTATCCCAATGTTATTAATGTAATAGCAAGATTATTTTTAATTGATGGGCGCTTATTTGTCCCTAGCTATAGGGAAAAATGATACATGAAAGAATTAAATTTGTTAATTTATATGAGCAATTTGATTTTAACCATCCAATTCATTGAAATTACAATAGAATACATATCATACTTCATCACAATGGTTGATTTGTGTTAGGGTTTTATCTTGACCGTCCAATTATTTGTTAGACTCTATATAAGACTAACATTGAGCCTCATCTTTGCATCACAAAAACCTTCTGCCTCCTCTCTGGATCATGCCTCTGCCTCTCTTCCCCTCTTTCTGAAATCCTAACCATAAATTCATATCAAATTCAATGCCCCTTCTTCTTTTTTATGCGATTATGCATATATCTTCTTATATATGTTTATTAGAAAAGTCTTGTTAACCATTTTCGATATTCATAACTCTAATTTCAACTTTTTCAATCCCCCTATTTGTAAAAGGTAAGTGGGTAATTTTATGTGTAAAGTCTTGTTAACTCCGAATCCATTCCAACAGTGTAAGAATTAAGTTTTGTTACTTTGTTGAAAACAACTTTATGTGTAGGCATCTAGTTTTGTTATACAAACTTATCTTCAATTTTGTTGTAAATAATTTTTCTAAATACTCATCATATTTCTTATATTTTCTTATGATTTTGCAGTAAACAATGAAAAAAATGCTCCAAAATTAACATATGCAGCCTTTCATGCCTTTCTTCCTGGAATGAGAAGGAAGATTACAAGAAAGATTAGTGACAGAGCTTTTAAGCGTTGTGGCACTGTATTACATTTTGTATTTACAATTGCTTTGTATTTATAATTGATAATTCCAAAACTATTTATTAATTTAAAGAAATTATTTGTTTATCAAATATTGTACATGATTTATTTATTGATAAATAAATATTCATTAATTTATGAATAAATAGCAATTTTCAACTCTAAACCCAATATTTTACATCATATGATACCCACTTTACAATTTTCGAGGTAATATTGAAAAGGAAAATTAAGGTACTAAAATAAATCTATAGTTTTATTATTGTGACCATTGAAATCTAACTAAAAATTTAACACTTTTATATTTAACAAAACATGTTTGGTTAATTTATAACATCTCAACCTTTCAAAATATTAATTCAAAATCAAACTAATAAATAGAAATTAAGATAATTCAAATTCTAAGGCCTAATGATGAAGTTTCCAAACACAAGATATCAAAAAGTCACTGTAGAAATAAAAGTACAAATATTGAGGCGGAGCTTGCACACTAGTACACTAGTTCTATAACAAAAGTCCAAAAAGATATAAATAAAGATCCATCACCCTATATAGTGACCGATTCTATAAACTGATATACTACTAAAACCTGGGAGTTTCTAAAAGTCTTTTATATTTTTAATATCATAATGTCAATTATCTAAATCAATAAAATATTTTTGATACAACAACATGATCCAATAAAATGAATAAATTTTAAAAAAAATGAGTAACGAAAATCACGTACTTTGATTTCGGTGTTGTACCGAGAAAATCAAAATATAATACTCCCTCCGTCCCTTTTTAGTTGTCACTTTTTGTTGTCACATTTAACTTTGACCTGGTCAAATTGACTAAAGTTTGACCGAAGTTTATTAATAATTTAAAATTGAACAAAATAAAAAGATTACATCACCAGAAAGTAGATTCAAGTAATATAAGAGTAATGTTTAATCTACGGTAAAAAATTGGTCAATTTGACTTTTATAAAAGAAAATGTGACAACTAAAAAGGGACGGAGGGACTAACATCTTATATAATAGCTTAGGAAATTAAACACTAAAAATACCGAATCTTATCCATACACCTTCATACTCTTACTATTATAGTATATAAGCATTAAAATATTATAAGTAAATAATGGTTGTCACTATAAAAGATTCGCGTAAGAGCAAGTTAACAAACTTAAAAGCAGTAGAAGATTAGCTTTGTAAGAAAAAAGTATATTCAACGTTCTATATAATTTATAAATTTATTGAGCCATTTTTAACTGATGTAAGTTTATGATTTTTCTTTATTTATTTAGAACATACTAATGTGAATCTAAATTTCTGACTATTCTTTATTTAATTTAGGATGCAAATTAATGTGAATTGTAGGTGCAATTTGTCTTATATTTTCATTCAGTCATCTTTCCTATGGTCAAATATCCTTTTGTTGAGATTTTTAGTTGCTGATCTCGTCAAAAGATAATAGAAAATCAATCGTATTATGAATTCGCAAAGTAAAAGATATCTTAATTTCTTAGAGTTGGAATAAATTGATTATAAGTATTAAAGAGTATAAGATCCTGTTCGGGCCTTCCTCTACTACCTTATGGTTTTAGAGCGAATGGTTATTTATTATGATATCAAGATTTATGATTCGATCCAGGATAGGTTGATGATGAGTTATATCGGGTTAGGTTCCACATATTAGGTTTAAAATATGTGTTATTATTATTATTATTTCTTGTCTTCTTCTTATTCAAATCAGTTATTTTTTTTCTTGGATATTTTAAATTTTAATCATAATTATTGTTTTTTCTTCGATTTGGTTGGATTTCTCGACGGTACTTGATTTTGGTTGAAATTATTTTTTTCCTACTGATTTTTGTTGGGACTCTAATATACACTGTTGATCTCGCTTTGATGATATTGGCTCCTTGATAATATTATTTTTTCTCTTTTTCCCCCTCATCTTCATTTCCTTTTCTCGTGTTGATGATGGGGTAACCCTAGGCACATTTGTATACTTCTCCGCCTTTTATTTTATTTTATCTGGTGTTGTAGGCACATTGGTTCTTCACGGGATTGGTATAGGTTATTTGGTGGTCTAGGCACATTGGTTTATTATATATGGTGCTCTAGGCACATTGGCCCTACGAGAGATTATTTAGTTTATTTGGTGCTAAAGGCAAATTGGGCCTTTGAGGGGATTGATTTAGTTTATTTGGTGTTCTAGGCACATTGGTTTAGTTTATCTGGTGCTCTAGGCACACTAGCCCTTCGCGGAATTTGATTCAATTTTGATATAATTTAAATTGAGATACAATTTTTATTTGGTTGAGGATTAAATACAATTTGGTGACTTGGATTCAATTATCTGGAGTTTGTATTTGGTTGATTATGGAGTTTGGTTTTGGATTTGGATTCAATTTCGCAAGCAGTTTTAATATTGTTTTCGATGGTTGCAGATTTGTTGCTTTGGTGATTTGATTGCTTTGTCTTATTTTGGATGAAGTTTTAGTATTGTTTTCAGTGGTTGCAGATTTATTGCTTTGGTGATTTGATCATTTTAATTTCTCTTGGGTTGTTGCTCCTTTGGACGATTTCTCTTTTGTTGCTGCGTTCTTTTCTGTTTTTGCGTGTTTGGATTCATTTGGAAGTTTTTTGTTTGTTTGGATTCGTAACTCCTTTTTTGGATTTGTTTGAATGCTCTTGAATCTGGTGTTGCAGCTTTGGATTTGTTTGGTTACGTGGCTCTGTCACTTGGTTTGGAAACTCCCGATTCAATATCGTGAATTTGGGTATGGGGTTTTAACATATATAATGATATTGTAGTATTGGATAGTTTCATTATTATAATAATTTCCTTATTAGAATATTTTCCTTCATTATGTTTGGTTGTTGGGTATATAAGCCTCCCTTCTATTATAATTGAGAACAAGTCTTATTATAATAAAATCATTATTATGTATAGTTTAACATGGTTTCAAAGCTCAGTTTAGGGAGGAACTCATGTTCGAGTCCTCCCACCCCCATTTATTAAATTAATTTTTTTTATATTTATATTGGTATTAGTTGTATATGTTGTTGTCAATCATATCAAAAAGTATCGTACGATTTGGGGGGAGTGTTAAAGAGTATAAGATCATGCTCGAGCCTTCCTCTACTACCTTAAGGTTTTAAAGCGACTGGTTACTTAACAATAACATTAATTACGGAGTATTTCTAATGTTCATAGAAGTTGTTAGGGGAGATGCAATATTTTCCGGGGAATCAGTAAATTCTTGATTTTGGACTTAGAAAAGGTTGATCCTTTGGAATCATTAGGAATCATAAATTTGAGAATATTATTGGAAATAAATTATAAGTATGCATTCTATAGGTAATATCACTACAATTAAGAAAACTATTGTTGATGAAATAAATATGGAATCATTTAGCAATATATTTCATACGCCAACTTGTTAGACTAGTCTTTATTGTTTAACTATTGTATAGGCAAAATTTTATTTAACAGAACTGGAGAATCATAAAAGAGGAAAGAATCAGGGCCACGAGTTTTGACCTGTAAAATTAAACTCGCGTCACGGGAAAAATCTAGATCGTGGAGAGTGAGTGAAGAAAGTCAGAAAAATTAGTAATACCACAAATCTACTAGTCCAGCTTCGTTTTCAAATTACTACTATATTGGAGACTGAAATATTTACCATTTGAAACTATTTTTATGTTGCCACTGTACCTGTTATTGGCAGGGCATGCGATTGTAACTTCATTTAATATAGTGTTTTAGTTGATGACTTATTCTCAAATATTTGAGGTTTAGATTTATTAAGTTTAAAATTCATTATACCTCGGGGAGATTTACTGAACTTGAGACGAATCTATGGTAAGATAATTTAGGTCATTCATAAGTTTGAAGACATTTTGATTTGTGTTTGTCATAATGTGTTTGAAATCTATTAATATGCAGATTTTAAGAATATAATATGTGTATTGCTTTATCATATTATTTGGAGCAGTTTTTAGTAGAATGCAGAATTTGGACTGCAAAATTTTTTCACATGCATTATTATTTTTGCTGAAATATATGCAGATGTTTTTAACAGTTTTTTGTCTATAGAATTTGCAGACTTTTGCTTCATACCTGAAAAGAAATTTATCAAATTTTTGATTTCTCAATCTGCAAATTATTGCATCAGTTATTTCTACCAAATTTAACAGTTTTTTTATTTGTAGAATCTAGAATTTTTTTCAGGTTGATCTGTAGGTTTTTTCTGGTTATGAAATATGGGCATTTAAAGTTTACTTTCTAAATATCTATTGTGCAAGACATGCATGTACATAACAAGACTAAGTCATTTTGATAACCCTAATGATAAGTTGTATGATAATTCAATTGTATTCTATACACTATTAAAAAAAACTTCAATAGACATCGGCCAGAAACCAATGTTAAACATTTCCCTGACCGATGTCTATGCTGGTGTAGAGAAAGATACCCCCATATGACATTGGTTGTGAACTAATGTCTGGGAACATCTTTAACATAGGTTCCAGATTATAGTCTGATTTATATTCTCTGTTTTTAAACAAAAATTGCATTACAATCTTTTACAAATAGCTTTTATATGATCTAGGTATGAACTTTAACAATTAATTTACAAAGTATAAATCAGTATTTACATCATTTTAGAAAGAAAACTGATATCAAAGTTGACTTCTGACATCGGTTTTGGATATGAAACAGATGTCAAAGTTACCTTTTTACATCACATGTAAAAGAAAACCGATGATAGAGGCTTGATTAGATATTGGTTCATTAAATAAATCTGATATGTTTAGCATCTTTAACATTAGTTATAAGCAAGTTGTATATATCAACTGATCTTTATGCCTTATACGTTTACATACAAATTTAATTTATAAACACCCAAAAATTCCAAAATTTGGACAAACAAACAGAAAGACAAGACCAAAATATTAAAATCACATAATTTGATAATCATTAATAACCCGGTCTACTTCCTACAACAATGAAACCAATAAAAAATTATAGAGTCAATCAAAATACCATCATGTACAAAAGCAACATCAAAATTCTAAAGTCTACTGCAATCAAAATACCGATCCTACAGAACATCCCTGAACATCTCTTAAGGCACTACGCCATAAGTGCACAAAGGTAACGGTTTTAGCTAGCGTTGCACGAAAAGCGTTGCATTTTCTATAAAATTTTCAGTTTATTACAACACAGTGGAGAAAGCGTTACAGTACAATGAAGCTACCGTAGCTAATAACTGTTAGTGTTGCGCAGCATGCAACAGTAGAGGTCATAGCGTTGTATTAGAAATTTTATGTATTTAATAAATATTGACATGGCATGCTGATGTCAGCATGTTGACGTGGACATGTTGACGTGGAATCAGTGGGTCCCATATATGGGACCCAAAATGCTGACGTGATGTGCTGACATGGCACAAGTAGAGCCCACGTCCTGAGGTGACACTTTACGCGTTGCATTTGCTTTCTGGTGTTGTAGTAGGTTATTTAGTGTTGCCTTAGCTATTGTACTATTTTTTAAAATTATTTGTTATATTCATGTTCTAATTTTTTTAAAATCATTTTAAATTGATCTTTCACAAGGTGCGCCCTGTAAAGAAAAAAGAGCCTCTAGGATCTTGTTGTCCCGTAAAATATGTTGAAGGTATCATTCTGTAGTCTTTCGAGTTATCCTCGTAGGGAAATGATCGAAAAGATCCAGTGTATGCTTTAGAAGCCCTGTATCCGTATTCAGAGGGTTGTCCTCGACGGGAGACTCTAGGGTTATCTCATACTTTGCACTTCTACGATTTGGATCACTTGTCCTGTAATCTGGTGGGTTATCCTCATTGGGGGGAAATGATGTGCTTTGGTATCTGCGATAAGTCATGGCTATACATACGATTACTGATCGACGAAAGTAGAAGTAGTGGATGGGGGATATCAATTGGCTGGGGAGTTTCTTTGTCCGTGAATTCTCGACATTATAATCGAGCCATGGGCCTTTTTGACTAGGCCTCATAATCGGGCACTCCTGAAGAAAATTAATATTGAAGTTATAATAGGATGTTGGTTCGACAATTCCTATTGGGTTACGGAATGAGAAACCAAGTCCATTTAGGTTTCTTCTATCATAAGAACTATATTCAACTTAATCCTCTATAAAAGGAGGTACGTAGGTATGTTGTGAGTCCACATGTTTGAGAGCTCTGAGAAGGAAAACATAAACCCTATCAATCTTAACCATTTCTTAAGCACAAATGAACACACTTTGGTGATTGCTCCAACTACCGACCACCGCTGCATATCTTGATTCTGGTCGCGAACCTCAAATCTTTGCTTACCAAATTCCTCCATTAATAGATGCTCTAATAGCGATTATCATGCAAAAAAAATATTTCTTGTTGGGCTCGTTAGCAGGACGATCAGATGTAGTATGAAATGCAGGAAGTACATCTCCAATACATAATAAAAGACAGAATAATAGTGAAACTGGTGAACTTTTGCTTAACCAAAAGAAATGCAAATCCAGTAGTAAATGCCAATTGAGTAGTTGTTATAAGTTGAGTGATCGATATAGGAAGATGAGATATGCCATAGGAATATAAATAATTAGCAGCCCCAGTGAGAATGCAAATAACAACACATGGCAACGACAACAACAGGTCTAATCGACATGAGTTTAGTCCTAAGAATGTCCTTACTTCGACGATACAGATAAGAGATTATGATTGAGATGAAGAGAAAAGGCCAGTAAGCTATTTCTAGAGAGCTTGAAATTATCAATGAAGTGGAATCAAAGACTAAGAAATATGATCTACCTAAATGAAACCTTTGTAGTAGTAATGTAGCTTTTGACGTATGACTAGGTAGTCCAAATTTTCCAACACTTTAATCAAAATTTATAATGAAATTATCAATGAAGTGGAATCAAACACTAAGAAATATAATCTACCTAAATGAACCCTTTGTAGTAGTAATGTAGCTTTTGACGTATGACTATATAGTCCAAATTTTCCAACATTGTAATCAAAACTTATAATGAAATTATCACAATTGCAAAAGAAAGTGATTTAATTAATAAGTTCATAATCCATCATTACATGAGATATGAAAGACTTTCTTTGTATAATTTGGATTAATTCAAGATTCTGGGAAGTATTTTCTATATAAAAACCCCGAATTAATGAGTGGTACCCCGTCTGATCTCTAGTACATGTATGATCTATCAATGCAACAAAGAAATGGTCAGTTAGTAGCTTATACACACATAAAATTATAATAGAGAAAACCAAGAAAAGAATTAAAATATAACTAGTCCCACAATTTTTATTTTCCCGGGTTTGCCAAAATTTAATGATGAAAATAATGTCCAAGGGCATGGTGGTTGACACACAGCCCTAATCCCGGTTATCTTACTTTTAGAGATCTTGAAGACCCTCTCCTCACTATTTGTAATCATGGAATATCATTTAAACTCTCCACTTTGGCTTTTCTTTCTCTTCAAACACTAGAAATGCTTTCTCCTTCTTCTGAGTTAGAAACTCATCTTGAAATTCATTATTTGCCAAGCTTTCCAGATCATAACTGTCGTAATCACCATCAAACTGCATGTCCACATCCTTCTCAATCTCTCTCTTTTATCTTAAACCAAGTCCTTACCTAAGTCTACAAATCCATTCCACTTCCTCTTCAACATTCTTACTAAAAAGAAGGTCATCATCTATCATGGAGTAGTCACTATTAGCAAAGTCATAGTATTAAATTTCATCAATCCAATCTCGTACATCATTGCTATCATCTTCTTCACTCCTGCTTTGAACATTTTGACCTTCAAATGGTACCAATTATTTTTCATTTGAATGGTCAATATACATCAAACTCTTGCTTAGGCAGTCTGTAATACAAAGAACCAAAGCTCTCATAACCCAATACATTAGTCCACCCTCTAATATTTTTCAAAGTAATTTCATCAAGGTCTTGGAAATGAAACGCAATGGCTTTACCCCTACATATTCAATTTTGGGAATCCACTTTAACTTCCCTCCTTGAAACAAACACATACTTAAAACATCATCACCTTTAAAAGAAAATAAAAACATATTTAACAAATAAATATAAACATCCGACTACATTATTTAATCATTAGGTTTAATATACAGACAACTAAAAGGTTAAGAACAACCGGGTAAACACAATAAATCTAAACATTAACTGGCACACACATATACAGAGTTTTGAGCATAACATTCAACCAACCGATCAAAATGGAAAATACCGAGAAAGGTTGCGTTGCTATATGACATTGAATGATTCACACAATCCAAGCCCGAAAATTATTAATCGCCACTGTAATTAAGTTTATGATGTTTAATTTTGGAGCAACTAAAGTCTTAGAATGTTTAGGGTTCAAAAAGTATATAAAAACTCAATCGTCAGGGAACAATTTAAGTAAAAAAACGGTTTAGCTTCCGATATTTTTCTATATGTCATTTTATTGCTGAAAAGGGTTAAAAGGTACGAAGACTTATACTATAGGGTTTAAATGGTATGACTCATAACTTTGGGGTTGATGGTTATAAAAGCCCATTCTTTAAGGGTCAAAAGGTCATTAAACCTAAAATAAAAGTTGGATAGATAAAAGCTGATGAAACCTTTAATTAAAAAATATTAACTGTTATACAGAATTTTATGTGTTCATTTTACCGTAAATTAAGATAAAATAATCTCATACGGTTGTAAATAAGTCGATATGCTCATAAACAGTTCGGTGTTCGGTTCGAGTTATTAATGAGTCAAACATGAAGAGAATTATTAGGCTCGATTTGTATATAGATGAACTTGAGCACAATATAAATCGAGAAAAATCATGATCAAGTTCAATAACAATGTTCGTGAATAAACTTGTGAGTAAGTTTATTTATATGCTCGCTTGTATAGCCGGTGAATAAGTATATGAATTGTTAGTTAAATTTTCTCATAAACGACACATGCTTACAATATAAGATTTAATAAATAATGGTATACATATTTCTATACAAATCAATCAACCAATTTATATTATCCATTTATTCATTTTTATTACGTTTATAGTTTTTTGCATTGAATATTTAAATAACAATACATGGTAGATTGTAAATATATATATTTTTATTTAACTTGTGTCCGTATATTTGTATCCAAGTCAATATTTTGAATGGAAATAACATAATTTAGGTAAAAATGATTTTTTATCACTAAATTATTTTTTTTTTAGAAACCTACCTCCCAACTTACAATTTTTTGTCACTAACGTTACATTTCTTTCATTTTAAACCATTCTGTTAATATTTTCTAAAAACATTAATTTTAAGATTTTATATTTGTTATTCGTTCATTAATTTTGAAGTTATGAATGTATAGATCGTTCAATTTTGAGTTTGCAGGTATTTATTTCGTGATTTTGTGTTATAATTTTGTGTTTGCCGGAAAAGTAGAAGCCACTTGTGTTTTTCATTTTTTAAACTGATTAATTGATTATTTGTTAATATCAGTTGGTATAATAGTCTTGTAGGAGTATATTGGTTCATATGTACTAAATTTTATGGAGTTTTGAATACATTTTGCTATTATCGAATTTTAAACTCGTCGGAATTTTTTACTAGAACTCGACGGAATGATCGAGAAGCACTTTGGTTGTAATTGTTGTTACTAGATATGAATTGTTTAGTTTTCATAGAGTGATTTGCACTGAAAAATCATAAAAAACAGAGCCGGTTTGATCATAAATTGGTTTGGACGGTGCCACTTTCTGGGCTTCCTAGATTCTGGCATCACTTTCTTCGCTTTTCGGTTGTTTTAACGGAAAGAAGTCAAAATTAAAGAAATGGGATAAAATTCAATACAAAAGTAATGTTAGTGATAAAAAAATAAAAGTATAAGCTGGGTGGTAGGTTTTTTTATAAAAAAAATAGTTGAGTGATTAAAAAATTAATTTCTCCATATTATTTACAATCAGAATGCTAAATCATCAAACTTATTCATTTTATTGTATGTTTTTTAAAAGATTTATTTTATATTTTATATTTATATCAAAAAAGAAATAAGTGAGACAAATTGTGAGAACGAGTTTGTAAACTAAGTTGTTTAGAATCAAAATTTCTTGAACAATATTCATGAGTTTTTCATTGAATGGATAGTTCGTGAGATGTTCATGAACATGTTCGCAGATATCTTTTTTATTAATTAGTCGATAAATGAACAAAAAATTTGACTCAATAAAAGATAGAGTTTGGCTTTAATATATTTTCAAGCTAATAATTGAATAGTTAAGAGTTATGTTCGCTACAATTGGGTTGATTTACAACCCTACTCATAGTTATAGACTGGGCCTAGGTCGGTTATGAGAATTCATAGACCTTGGGTGAAAATATTTGGGGCTGTTAAAGGGACATTAAAATTAAAAGTTAAAATTTTAATATTAAAATTCCAATCGTAGTGTGATGAAGTATTTGCCAGCTCTCCACTTATTTTCAAGTATCAAAAAACAAGATTTGAACCTCCATAACAAAAAAAAAAGTTCATTATATATTTTGAAATCTAGCTCTATAACTCTCTAATAAGTTTTTTTTACTGAACTTTTTTTTAGGTTTGGATTAAACAAAATATAATAAAGAGTTTATAAACACAATTTTATTTAAAATAAAATATCCACTTCTGGACCAAATTATGAGATACGATGAGTTTAAAAAATACATATGGGCATAGTAAACATAAAAATATAATGCATAAAGTTTATTAGGGTTAGTTCAAAAGAGTCAATTACGGCCACACCGGTTATAAGCTTATTATAAATATAATGGATATAATATTAATAGTTTAGTTTTCATTTAATATTGTGTAATATTTTTGTTTATGGTGTGATAGTTGTATTTTTATATGTTTGTTTTAGTGATTTAATATATACTTGAGTATTTATTCCTTATCACGTACTGAAATATTATGTCGTAGGAAGTGTTAGTTCACTTTTATAGTAAAAATGGTTGAATTATTTTTATTTTAAATTTGATATGTTAATATAAAACATAAATTCACTAAAAAAAGGCGGCAAATTATCACATGAAAGAGAAAATGAAGTCCTTTGCAAATCAATTTATATTTAATAATTTATATTTAATGGATTGATAGAATAATTGATGAACTTAAAAAAAGCGAAGTTGCAAGTCAATTTTTCTTAGACCCCTCAAGAAGGTTGCTGAATGAATTAAAAAGAAGGGCACATGCTCTAATAACTGGAGGGTTTGTTTGATTGCCATTTGAATTTAGTGTAGAAAATAAATAGTAAGGCAACCTAGATCATGCCAGTGGCGCGAGTCGCGAGAATCGCACTCTATGGAGATCTTTTTATATAAAAAATTATGCAGAATAATCATGTTAGTGGTCCATTTTTTAACAACCAGGATATAATCAACTATTTAGTGGCGTTAATGTAATTAGAATAAACTTGAAGACTAGTTTTACAAAATTTAAAATCTATTCTATAATGTTTGAATAAATTATATACACACGATACACACACTCGTAATTATACACACACTCGATCAAACCTGTGATTAGAGCTAGAAAATTGAATATTTTATAGCAACAAGGTTGACAATAGTTGTTTGTTAGATATATTTGAGATGTCATGTCTAATCTGTTGTGTTTAGTTTCAGAACTTAATATCAGGACTTACTGAAAATCAGAACTTACTAAAGTCAGAATTTATATCAGAACTTAAGGCCGTCAAGATTTACATGAGGACTTAAGTGCGGATACTTCAGATATGGAAAGCAGTTGGTTTACAGGAAAGGATCGTGACTAAAATAATAGAATATATGCATGAAGAGATAGAGGAAAAGACTTGTAGAAGATAATATCTGATTGATATATTTTAGGAGACAAAATTATATTCCATATCAATTAGAAGATATCTTGTAATTGTGTACTATATAAACACAGCTTAGGGTTTACACTATATGTGTAATCATTCATGAGCGAATATTATTAATTGTAACCCTAGCAACTCTTAGTGATATTGTTCATCACTGAGAGAGAACAACTGTTCTATTATAAAAAAGTTTATTATATTGAATATACTTGATTACTGTTACATACCTGTGTTGATAAATCGATTTGATTGTATAAATACTATATTCAACCCCCTTCTATAGTGTTGTGTGACCTAACAAGTGGTATCAGAGCTACTCTATTGATATACAAACAGTAAGATCCGGTTTATAATCATGTCTGAAGAAACACAAACTCCAACCAAGCCCACCAAAACTCAAGACACTCAAAACAATCAAACCCACAGTTGATATGAAACTATTAGGGTTCCCCTACTGAGAGCATCTGAGTATCCCATGTGGAAGGGAAAGATGGCTATGTTTCTGGAAGCCATAGATCCCAGATATCTTGATAGAATTAATGATGGACCACATATGCCTACCAAGCTCTCAGTTGCAGTTGTTGATCAACCAACAAAGGTTATACCAAAGGAGAAAAGTGATTACACAGCTGAAGACATCTCATCTATTGCCAAGGATGCAAGGGTAAGGCATTTGCTGCATAGTGCAATTGACAATGTCATGTCAAACAGGGTAATTGGATGCAAGATTGTAAAGGAGATATGGGATGCTTTGGAGACAAGATGCCAGGGAACTGAAGCCATCAAAAAGAACAGGAAGACAATACTCACACAGGAGTATGAGCACGTTGACTCAAAATCTGATGAGTCATTAACTGATTTATATGATAGATTTGCCAAACTCTTGAATGATTTTTCACTGATGGATAAGGAATATGATCTTGAAAATTCAAATCTAAAATTCCTTTTAGCACTTCCTGAAAATTGGGATTTGAAGTCTACTACCATAAGAGATAACTATGACATTACTGAAATTACTCTTGATGAAATTTATGGTATGCTCAAGACTCATGAACTTGAGATGGATCAAAGGAGCAAAAGGAATGGAAGAAAGTCAAAGACAGTTGCTCTTAAAGCTGAGAAGGAATCTCCTAAAGTGGTGGTCTTAAAGTGGGGCAAAGGAAAGGCTCTCATCATAAAGTCTGATTCAGAATCATCAGATTCTGATGATGATGATTCAGAAACCGAAAGTTTATCTGAAGTGCATATTGATGCAAAGATATAGAGGCAAGGGAAAGAAAGGGCAAGAAGTTTTCCAGGAAAGGTGGAAGTTCTGAAAAAAAAGGGTTAAGAAAGTCTGGAGGCAAAGAAGGAATGTTTGACAGAGGAGATAACTCAAATGTCAAATGCGACAATTGTGGTGAAAGAGGCCACATCTCTCCTGACTGCATGAAATAAAAAGGTGATAAAGGCCAGGCACTTAACATAAAGAAGAAAAACTGGGCAGACACTTCAGTTTCTGAAGATGAGGAGAACTATGCCTTGATGGCAAATGCTAATAGCAGTTCTGATGCTGCTGAATTGAAGGTACCTCAAAACACTCTTGTTTTTCTTACAGATGATATTACTGAGTTGAGATTATATCTTAAAACCATGTTCATTAGTTTTATAGATCAGACTTTAACAAATGAAAGATTAACATCTGAAAGTCTTGCTCTTAGAAACAGAAATGACTACTTAGAAAAGGAGTTAGTTATATTTCATCAAACTTAGAAGGAAAGAGATGAGGCTTTGTATGTTAGAGATGAAGTGCTAAAACTGAATAAATCTCTTAAATCTGATTTAGAAAAGGAAAGAGAAATCAGCAGGACTTGGACTAACTCTGGCAGAACAACTCAGAATATACTAAGTAGTGGAAACTTGAAAGAGGGCTTAGGTTATGAAGATTATAAAGAAGAAAAGGAAACTGTGTCATCTAAATCAAACTTTACCAAGAAAGCTGAAATGCCTAAAGTTAATCCTATTATGTTTGTAGCAAAAATTGTAATGTCTGATTCTGAAAAGATGAAAGATTCTAAGACAAAAGTCAAATAAAAGTCAACTTCAGACAAATTAAAACAGGATAAAACAACTACAGTAATCATAGGTTTGATGACAAAGAAGCAGCTTAAGCATAAGCTGAAAGAGATTAGAAATGTGAACAAGGTAAAGGAAGCTAGGAAAATTAGGGATGGAAAGGAAGGTGTAAATAAAAGCAATAATTATATGCCTATTCCTAATACTCATAGAAAGAAATGTTATAATTGTGGAAACTCTAACCATCTTGCTTCTTTTTACAGGAAAAATGAAGATATAAACTCTTTACCTCCTAGATCAGGAGTTAAGAGTTAGTCTGATAGGTTTAAACCACAAAATCCTTGTTTTCATTATGGTAGTTTAATGGCATTCCATTTATACTTGTAAGGAATATCATAGTTTATACTATGATTATTATCAAATAAAACCTTCTTTAAAGAAAGTTAGTGTAATTCCATCTAGTATAAAGTCTGATGCAAAGTCTGATAAACAGCATGTTAGCATAAACTCTGAAATTAAATCCGCTGTAAATGCTAACAAACTTAAAAAGGCCAAAGGATCCAAGAAAGTCTTGGTCTTTAAAACTAACCATTAGTGGTCTTTGTGATTGCAGGGCAACAGGAAAAATATCCTAGTTCTGGACAGTGGATGTTCAGGACATATGACTGGAAATAAAGCCCTGCTATCAAACTTTGTGGAGAAAGCTGGCCGAGGAGTTTCTTATGGAGATGGAAATATGGGAAAAACTCTGGGATATGGCAATATCAATCTTGGAAATATCATCATTGAAACAGTAGCTCTTGTCCCTGGACTTAAACACAATCTGCTAAGTGTGAGTCAAATCTGCGACAGAGGTTATCATGTGGATTTCTTTGAAGAACACTGTGAAGTTGTAAGTAATTCTACAGGCAAAGTGGTTCTGAAAGGTTACATACATGGTAACAATTTTGAAGCCAGACTTTCAACAAACTCTGATGGTTCTGCAATCTGTCTGTTTAGCAGAGCATCAATTGAAGAAAGTTTGAATTGGCACAAGAGACTCTCTCATTTAAATTTCAACAACATAAATGAGCTAATAAAGAAATATCTAGTAAGAGGACAACCAAAATCAGTACTTGCTCCCGATGGCCTTTGTCGTTCATGTCAAAAAGCAAAACAAAGAAAATCTTCATTCAAGAGCAAAATTGAATCCTCAATTCTTGAGCCTTATCACTTACTGCATGTTGATCTATTTGGTCCAGTCAATGTCATGTCTATTGCAAGGAAGAAATATGCTATGGTTATAGTGGATGAGTTCACAATAAACACATGGGTGTATTTCTTGCACAAGAAGAATGAAACTACATCTACTCTAACTGATCATGTCAGACAGCTGGATAAGTTGGTCAAAGATTCTTTTAAAATAATAAGTAGTGATAATGGCACTGAGTTCAGGAGTTTAATCATGGAAGAGTTCTGCAAAGAGCATGGAATAAAGCAGAAATTTCTGCACCTAGAACTCCACAGCTGAATGGAGTTATAGAAAAAAAGAACAAGACTCTTATTGAAGCTACACAAATAATGCTTCATGAAGAAAAGCTACCAACCTACTTTTGGGCTAATGCCGTGCAGACTGCTTGTTTTATACCGAATGCTACACTCATAAACAAGCATGGAAAAACACCATATGAGATTGTGAAGAAAAAGAAGCCAAATCTGAAATATTTTCATATATTTGGATGTAAATGTTTTGTTCTTAAGACTCATCCTGAACAGCTGTCAAAATTTGATCTAAAAGATGATGAAGGAATTTTTGTTGGATATCCACTTTCCACAAAAGCTTTCAGAGTCTAGAATTTAAGAACAAGGGTTGTCATGGAATCTATCAATGTATCTTTTGATGATCAGAAGATTACTGGACTTGAAGATTTCAATGATCATGATCAGCTGAGATTTGAAAATGAAGATTTAAATCCTGATTCTATAAATTCTGATGACCTAAATCCGGATCATGTAAGTTCTGACGGGTTAAATTCTGATGTCATTGAAACTGTGGTAACTACTCCAAAGGAAAGTGCACCTGTTTAGGGGGAGCAAGCTGATGAAAATACCACATCTCAAGACTCTCAAGAAGTATCAGAACCTGTCACTGGCTCTTCAAGTTCTGATTCATCAAGTGTTGATGAGCCAAATTATGATAATTCTGGAAACTCTGATTCTTCAATTCCTAAAGGATCCAACTCAAATTCTGAAGTCTCAGAGAGCATAACTACGGGGGAGCATCAGAAAATGTTGATGGAGACAACAAGGATCATGGGGGAGGATCTAGTTCTAGAGATCAACTTTCATCTGCAAGGAAGTGGACTAAAGCACACACAACTGACTTAATAATTGAGATCCTGAAGCAGGTATCAGAACTAGAACAGCAACATCAAATGAATGTCTCTATCATTCCTTTCTATCTCAGACTGAACCAAAGAAAGTGGAAGAAAATCTTCAACATGCTGATTGGGTGCAAGCAATACAGGAAGAGTTAAATGAATTTGAAAGAAATAAACTCTTGACCCTAGTGCCAAGACCAAAGAACAGATCAATTGTTGATACAAAATGGGTGTTGAGAAACAAAACTGACAAGTGATGGCATAATTATAAGAAACAAAGCAAGGTTGGTTGCTAAAGATTACTCTCAACAAGAGGGTATTGACTATGATGAAATATTTGCACCAGTTACTAGATTGGAAGCCATAAGAATCTTTTTGGCTTATGCTGCTCACAAGAAGTTTAAAGTCTTTCAAATGGATGTGAAAAGTGTTTTTCTCAATGAAGAATTGGAAAAAGAGATATATGTTGAACAACCTCCAGGATTTGTAGATCCAAAATTTCCTAATCATGGCTACAGACTTGATAAAGCTCTTTATGGCCTTAAGCAAGCTCCAAGAGCATGGTATGAGACTTTAGCTCAATTTCTTCTGGAAAGTGGATTTAACAGAGGCACAATTGACAAGACTTTATTCTACCTCAAGCATGGAAAGGACTTACTTTTGGTACAGATATATGTTGATGATATCATCTTTGGCTCTACAAATACATAATTTTGTGAAAGATTTTCCAAGTTAATGCAGTCAAGATATCAAATGAGTATGATGGGAGAATTGAGCTATTTTCTGGGACTTCAAGTCAAGCAAACTAAAGAAGGTAATTTTTTCAGTCAATCCAAGTACACCAAAAATTTACTCAAGAAATTTGGAATGCAAGATAGTTCTACTGCATCAACTCCCATGACAACTACAACCAAGTTAGATAAAGATAATGGAGCATCAATATATATTATTAACTATAGAGGTATGATTGGCTCTTTACTCCATTTAAGTGCAAGTAGACCTGATATTAAGTATGCTACCTATCTTTGTGCAAGATTTCAGGATGATCCAAGAGAACCTCATCTAATAGCTGTGAAAAGAATTTTCAAGTGCATTAAGGGTACAGCTGATCTAGGATTGTGGTATCCTAGGGAATCAGATTTTAAGCTAATAGGGTACTCATAAGCAGATTTTACAGGATACAAAATAGACAGGAAAAGCACTAGTGGAAGCTGCCAATTTCTTGGAGGCAGATTGGTTTCTTGGTTTAGCAAGAAACAGAAATCAATTTCCACATCAACTGTAGAAGTAGAATATATTGTTGTAGGAAGCTGTTGTGCACAGATTCTTTGGATGAAGAATCAGCTACTGGACTATAGGTTAGAATTTTCTAAAATACCCATTTACTGTGATAATCAAAGTGTTATTGCTATGACAGGTAATCCAGTTCAACACTCAATGACAAAGCACATCAGCATTTGGTACCATTTCATAAGGGAGCATGTGATGGAAGATACAGTGGAATTGCATTTTGTCCCAACATATCAACAACTAGTAGATACCTTCACAAAACCACTATGTGAAGCTACTTTTACAAGACTGGTAAATGAACTTGGAATGGTTTCAGGTTCTTTCTCAAAATCTGCTTAGTTTTTGTTCTCATGCATCAGACTTTATGATCAGTGTTTACAGATTGTCTTATCTCTATGTAATCTGTGCTTAAAATAGAAACATATTAAATACTGATTGTTATCTGATCTGATTCTATAAACTCTAAAAGTGTTTTGAATGTTCTGTGACTATTCAATCCAATGAGGAATAATTGTTAGATGCTGACCTAGTAGTCTTTAACATACTATATATCCCATGTTTGAATTAGCTGTTTATGTGGAAATCTCAAACACAAGCAAATTCTGATTTTGAGCTTAGTCAAATTTACTTTGTGTATCTTATTAATAAGCCACAAACTAGATTCTTGCTTCTCATCTGTCAAATTCTAATGTCAGTAAATCTTAAGGATGAACTACATGTTTGATAAGCCTCACTTATCTGAAGAAAAGAAAAGAAAAATTTGAAATCAGGTACTCCTTTGAGATCTAGAGTAATATATGTGAAAGGGAAGACCCAAGTGCATTGTTGGTATTAAGTTATATGCATTAGAAAAGCAAATTTTTCATGGTGACTTTTCACATTCTCTGATTACTGGAGAAATATTCTGATAACAGTATAAATTCTGATAGAAGTTGTAACTCATTCACACTGAGAAGCCACTGTAAAAAGAATGTCAAAAGATGCATAAAATGCACACAAACAGTTGAGGTAGACTCTTGCATAAATTTATTCTATAGTAGACTTCAAAATTACAGACATATTGTAAGCACTTTTCTTAGTTATGTCTTATTTCTAAGATATACCGAAGTTTATCAGACTTTAATCATTTTCTGATCATTAGCAAATGCACACACACTCTCACTCCATATGAATGATGAAAATTACTGTGGTGATTAAGTTGTTTTTGATAAACAGTTATGTATTATTTGCATAAATTCTGAGGACAAGTTATGATAAAAGTTCTGATGATTAAACTCTGAAGAAACCAGTCAGCATTTGTGTGAAGAATCACAGAAACAGATATTCACTTTTTGAGTACATAAGCCATGTTCTGATGACCGTTAAATTATGATAATAGTCAAGTTCTGATACAAATACTGATGGAAACTCTAATGCTTACATGGAATTATTTAATTACTTGGCTTATTTTTAGAGTTTACTGTAACGGTTATATTTTGTCAAAAAATAATTAAGTGAGATAAAAACAGTGATAATCATTTGGTTTATGGGTTGCGTGTTTGTTTAGGTAACAACATGTGACCAATAATTAATGTTTACTTCCCGTGCCCACTAACTACTGCTTTGACTATTTACTGGATGACAAGTGTAAAGTGTATGTTTTACTTCCAAAGAGCCGTTTAGTGGAAAGAGTATAATATTAGAGACAAAGGATTACCCAAATCTTGTACTTTCTCTCTTACTTTATCTCTTAATTCTATTACTCTCTCTCTCTTTTACTCCCTATTTTCTGACGGGCTTTCTTACAGGCATTTTAACAAACACCTTGTGAACACACACTTTCTCACTTATTTCTTTGCAGAAATGGCACCCAAAGATCTAATCTATGATGGAGCCAAGTTTGTTCCTAATAACTACATGGCTATTCTTTCTAAGGACGAGGCTCCATCAGAACTTCGTTTCATCCAAGACTTTATTTCTCAAAGTGAAGTAGGCTATGTACTGACCCAACCCCAGGTTCTCTTAGGCAAGCAAATACTGGAGTTTTGGAGGACTGGTGTTTATGATAATGCTGGAAATGCTGGGTCCCCAAGTATTATCTTTACAACATGGGAGGATGAGCATGTGGTGACCTTGTCAACTGTTCAACAAGCACTATATTTGCCAGAAGATTGCACCTTCAATTCATTAGTTGAGGAGCCAGCTCTTCAATAAATGATGGCAAATCTGGGCTATGAAATGTCTTTGGCAAAGCTGGGACAATTGAAGAGACCCCACATCAGGAGGGAGTGGAGTTTTTTCTTTGACTGTATTACAAAAGCTTTCGCCAACAATTGTTCAAACTTTGATGCTATACCAATCCTGAGCCAGCAAATTGGGTGTGCTCTTATTAATCAAACTCATTTTGATTATTCTAGTGCTGTGCTATGTTTTATAGGTGATAGGATGAAAGAAGATAGCAACACAGTTTATTTTGCTAGATTTTGTCAACTTATATACAGATCTGTTGTTCTAATGCACCTCAGAACTTTAGTGAGACAATTGAACCCTTTAAACTTCATAAAAGGGCTTTCACAGACTTATTATCTACTGATAATAAGAAAGCTTTACTAAGACCCCTCCAAATTCCTCTCTCTGTTAAACAATTCTTAGTAAATGCTTATTCTCACATATACAGTACCATATATCCTGATGTTGCCCCTACACAACCTACCACCTCTCAACCTCCATCAACACAATCTTCACAACCACAACCATCACAGCCTACCATCAGAACCTATTTCTAACCATCACAATCCTCACAACCATCGCAGCCCACCATTAGAACTTATATCCAACCTGCACAATCTTCTCAAAAACAACCATCATCACCTACAATCAGAACCTCATCCTCTATGCCTAAAAGGAATATATTTGTACCTAGATCTCCACCAAGAAGAAAAAGAAGGATTATTCGAAGGGATGAATCTGATGAAGATGAATAGGTACAGGTTCCCACATCAGAACCGGTAGAGTTAGAAGCTGAAAATGTAATTTTTCAGAAGGAAGTAGCAGCTGAAAAGATAACTTCTCAGAAGGAAACTGAAGCTAAGGGTTCTGGTATTTCAAAGAGGAAAAGAACTTCAAGTTCTGATGTGGCACAAGCAACTCCTCCACCATCCAGAAGATCAAAGAAGATGAGAGCAGGAAGGCATATGGCACAACCTGAATCTGAGGATGATACATAAACTGAAGAAGGGGATCAGGAATCTTTGATCTCAAAAGAACCTACAATCACTGAAGCCCTTCCAGCACCTGGAAACACTGTTCATTACACAGTCATTACACCTCATGCCTCTCCTATCAAAGAAAATGTCCCGGTTCAAGATTCATGATTAAGTCCTGAAATTGATATTCCCAGGCTGAGCATTACATCTGTCTTGTATTTGGAAGCATCACAAGCAAAGGTCATAACTCCACCTGTTTCTTTAATAAATGCTGATATTCTAACTACTCAAATTCTGGATGTGGAAACAGATGAAGTTGTACCAAAATCTCCCATAGCCACCCCATACTTGTGTTATCAGAAGATGAGGAGATGTTAGCAAGTTCTAGAGAGTCAGCTCCAGTAAACACACCAGCTCAAATTCTTTGAAAGGAGGCACTGATTAAAAAGTTTGTTGAACAAGATGCTCCTGTTCCTTGGAAAGAAACTCATAGAGGACTTGAGTGGACCAAGAAATGGAATGAATCTGATTTCTTTCCAAGCTCCAAAGTTCTGTCAGATCATATTGCTAAAGGTGATGAGTTGATGACAAATTTTGATTTTAAAGCTTAACTTAAAGTCATAGCTCTCAGTACTAAAAGTCTTCAAGGTCTACAATCCACAACTCATGCTAAGGTTGATAGACTACAGGAAAATGTTGATAAGCTGGACCTGATGCTCAAGCTAGACAAAAAGAGGTTTATCAGACCTATTCATGAGAAAGTAGAGGCTATTGAGAAAGTTCAAGAAAAGCAACAGGCCCAACTAACTGAGTTCCTGCAAAATCAAGCTTCTCAACAAGCTCAACTGAATGAAATTCAATCTTCAGTAGTTAAATAAAAATTAAATAAAAATGGGGAGAAGGTAGTTAAATACAAATTCTCAACTATTCAAGTACTGAAGAAGAAGGATGATGATGAAGATGACCAGGGAAACCCTAGAAAGGGCAGAGGTCAAGTTAAAGGTCATGGGAAAAGCAGCAAAGTTTCTTCACAGAAACTGATTTCTGATTCAAGCAAATCTTCTACACAGAACATTTCAAGTTCTGATGCTGTGAATACTCAAGTTTTGAAAGCAAGTTTTGATGATCAAAGTCTGATATCATGTTCTGATCTTCTTATTCAAGCTGAAAGTCAACCTGAAAAGAAGAAAGATAACAAAAAAAAACTGTTGAAACTCTGAAAAGAAGAAAGATAACAGAAGAATCTAAAACAACCTCTGACATAGCTCAAGTTGTTCAGAGTGAAGAAAAACAAACTACAGAAGAAACAGGAAATTCTGATCAAATCATCAAGACATCAACCTCTGATAGTGCTCAAGTTGATTTGAACAAAATGACAGTTACTAATAAGAGTAAACTCCTATGGAGGAATGTTAATCCAACAGATCCTAAGAAAAGTCAATTATTATCTGATTTCATGACTGTTGGATTAAAAGCCAGAGAATCAAGAGACAGAGCTGGATTAGGTTATGAAGAAGCCAAGATCAAGACAGGAGTTGAAGTACTTACAAGAGATCCATTTTTTTTAACTGACAAACCTCTTGAAGAAGTTACACAGAAACACCTTTATAAGGTTATATCTGTTCAAGTGGTTCTGGATGCTCATGATAAAAGTAATGTCAAAGAAAATCTGATTCTGTTTCTTGAAGATGGAAGAACATACAGAATCTCAGAATTAGATGTTTTGAAAAAATCTCTGAAAGAACTTCAATTCTTTCATTATCTTTTGGAGATAAAGTCTGAGATTACCAGGAAATGGTCGAATTTCATCATGAAGACCATAAGGGATAAAGCAAGAATTTATGGATCAAGGGTTACAAAATTCATTCCAAATATAGTTGAAGATGATGGAAGTGAAATTTCAATGAAGAAGGATTCTGCTAAACTTGAAGTTATTCTGAAAGAGAAATGTTTGTGCAATAATGAAGACTCATCTCATCCAAGAGTAATCAGACTTGGTGATGGATTAGAAAGAACTCATATCTCAGCACTTAGGACTGCAATCTATCAGATTGGAAGTCAAGATGAAGAGATGAAGCAAGTCAAAGCTATAGTAGCTCAAGTCCGGAGGAATGCAGAAGAGAAGCTGATATCAAACTTTGTCAAGAATCATTTTGGATTCAGATTGACTCAGTAAATTTGGTAAAAGCTACAAGGACTATAAGTTGTAGTTAGTTGTCTAATTAAACTCTCATTGCATTTGTACTTAAATGTTTTTGAGATCATCAAATCTATTAACTTGTATATTTTTCAAAATTTACAAGTTGGGGAGATTGTTAGATATATTTGAGATGTCATGTCTAATCTGTTGTGTGTAGTTTCAGAACTTAATATCAGGACTTACTAGAAATCAGAACTTACTGAAGTCAGAATTTATATCAGAACTTAAGGCCTTCGCGATTTATATCAGGACTTAAGTGCGGATACTTCAGATAAGGAAAGTAGCTAGTTTACAGGAAATTATTGTGAATTAAATAATAAAAGATATGCATGAAGAGTTAGAGGACTAAAAGACTTGTAGAAGATAATATTTGATTGATATATTTTAGGAGACATAATTATATTCCATATCAATTAGAAGATATCTTGTAACTATGTACTATATAAACACAGCTTAGGGTTTACACTTTATGTGTTATCATTTACGAGAGAATATTATTCATTGTACCCCTAGCAGCTCTTAGTGATAATGTTCATCACTGAGAGAGAACAATTGTTCTATTGTAACAAAGTTTATTATATTGAATATACTTGATTCCTGTTACATACTTGTGTTGATAAATCGATTTGATTGTATAAACACTATATTCAACCCCCTTCTATAGTGTTGTGTGATCTAACAAGTGGTATCAGAGCTACTCTGTTGATATATAAATAGTAAGATCTGGATTATAATCATGTTTGAAGAAACATAAACTCCAACCAAGCCCACCAAAACTCAAGACACTCAAAACAATCAAACCCACAATCGATAGAAACTATTAGGGTTCCCATACTGAGAGCATCTGAGTATCCTATATGGAAGGTAAAGATGGCTATGTTTCTGGAAGCCATAGATCCAGAATTTCTTGATAGAATTAATGATGGACTACATATGCCTACCAAGCTTTCAGTTGTAGTTGCTGATCATCCAACAAAGGTTATACCAAAGGAGAAAGGGGATTACACAGCTAAAGGCATCTCATCTATTGCCAAGGATGCAAGCGTAAGGCATTTGTTGTATAGTGCAAATGACAATGTCATGTCAAACAGGGTAACTGGATGCAAGACTGCAAATGAGATATGGGATGCTTTGGAGACAAGATGCCAGGGAACTGAAGCCATAAAAAAGAACAGGAAGACAATACTCACACATGAGTATGAGCACTTTGACTCAAAATTAATGTTTATTCATATATTTAGGGTTTTGTGATGATTTTGAATGGTTTTTAATCTTCAATTAATGTTTTCAGATTAATTTTGAGTTTGAGCAATTATAACAGCAAGTTGTTTCATGTAATATGTAAGGTTTTTTTTTGTTTATACTCTATCTTAAGGTTCTATACTAGAATCTAATTTTACACTTGAATCTAGATATAGACTATAGTGCTACTCATAGCTCCTCTAGTAAAATTTTTAAAACTATTGATATAATTTCGCATGCATATAGTTTTTTTCTTTTTCTGTATGTAGAGACTATTGATATAATTTCGCATGCTTATAGTTGTTTCAGAAAATGTTTTATTTTAATTCTATAGTAGAACTGTGTTTATAGTGTTTGACTTACTAGTATTTGATTTACTGTAAAAAAAATTTAAATTTTTGTAGTTTTATATATCTTGTATAGTAGAATCAGATGAGTATTTTATATTTGTGCACTAGATTTCATTTTTAATCATGTGTATTTGTTGTTAGTAGATATTGATTCTATAATAGAATCAAAAAATTCTAGAGTAGAAGCAACACTATCTCATTAAACTGATATTTTTTGTATATTTTGATTTTACATAGAAGGTTGTTTCAGTGAGGTGATTTCCATCCTAATAGACAAGAAAAATATTTAATTTGATAGAAACTATAAAATCTCCAAATGTACCCTACAAGGTTGCTTATACTATTACAATCTCCAAATTTGATAAAATGCAAGTTATGACCCATTATGACGCAAAATATCCCAGGACAGTGATCGGAGTGGAATGCTTTTTATGAAAACTAAGTTTAGGCATATTAATGCGATATTCATTTAATCATGAATATATTAATAGTCAATGTGTAACTTTTTATTATGAATGAACATAACTAAAATTTACGTATGCTGATGGTAAAAAAGTTATAGTCTAGAGTGGTTGAAGAGTGGGTCAAGTGTGTAAAAATTGCTAGCTCTTGGTGCTAAACGAGATCTAGAGTTTTAATATTTTTACCATGACCTCGTCTACTTGAAATATAATCTTACTAATTTAAAAACCGTACATTTACGGTGGTGGTGATGTTAATAGTGGTCAAGCCGAGTCAAGTGTTGGATTTTTAAACGCAGCGGGGCGTGGAAAAACACTTTTACACACACAAAATCCAAATAAAAGCATATAAATCGTGAATAAAAATTCGAGGGATCGAATCTAACCTTTTAAAATAATTCGGAGACAACGATCAGAGATCCTTAGCAGTTGCTCCTCAAGTGTGAAGCACTCCACCGGTATCCACCAAGAAAACGACTTTTAGGAGGAGGAGGTGGAGAGAATTTGGTTTTCTAAAACTTTTGGGTTTCTGGGGTTAGAATAAAAATAGGGTCTATAATAGTGTATTTATAGGCAAAATTTTCAGCTGAAATTTTCCCATAAATAATATTATTATTATCCCATTTATTATTCTCATTAATAATTAAAACACCTTTTAATTATTAATCCTTTTTCTAAACACTTTAGAAATAATTCTCTCTCTTGATTTAATTTCCAAAAATTAAATCCTTAATTAATAATATTAAGAACTTTTCTTAATTAATTTATAATCAATTAAATCTCATTTAATCAATTATTAAATTTTCCAATTAATTATTTATTTCACAAATAAATAATTATTAGCCATTATTAATTAATTCATCCACCAAAAAATCATTCTCTTTTTATGGTGTGACCCTGTAGGTTCAATATTAAGCCGGTAGTAGAAATAAATAATAATAAAACTATTTTATCATTATTTATATAAATTCTCTAATTTATTAAATATGATTAATTAATTAATCATATTTATTCTACATCGTGAGTGATGCTTCTCAACATATCGCGACTATCCGGATAATATGAATTCACTGCTTAGAATACCAAGAACCTGTTAGTGAATAGTTACCGTACAATAAACTCCTTCTACCCTACAATATCCCGATTAAATACAAGGCATGGATCTCGTGTCAAGCCTATCTAATTCAATCACTTGCTTACCATTTACTATGCGTAGTTCTTTGCAAATTAGAATCTCCTTTCTAATTTAATTCACTCTGGCCAGAGATTCCTGAACTAGCATAAGTGGATCAGCCTTGAACATTTGCTTCCTTCACTGGAAGGGGTAGATCCTTTATTGATCATACACTATCTTCGTGTACAAATTCCTATACCCTGAAGAGCCCTAATAATTGTCCCTGAAGACTAAGAACTAAACCAAAGCATAGTTCAGTGTACACAAGATGACTATGATGACCTCAAGTCTAAGGATACTTGTACAACTATCACTAAGCGAACAACTGCTGACACGTGAGTGAACTCCATCAGTTGTTCAGCTAGGCGAGTCATGTTCAGTGAACTTATTCTATAATAAGCACCTACATACTAGCTATAGTGTCACCACACAAATATCTATGAGAACAGACATCCTTCATAATGAAGCAAGCATAGTATGTACCGATCTTTGCTGATTATTAATTACCAGTTAGTAATCCTATGACTAGGAACTATTTAAGTTTACAGTTATTATCTTTTTAGGTCTCACTATTATGATCTCATCATAATCCATAAAAAGCTTTACTCTAAACTATGGTATATCTTATTTAAACACTTAAATAGATAAAGCCCGTAATAAAAACAAAACAAGTCTTTATTAAAATCAATGAAATCAAAACAGATTACATAAAAGTTATTCCTAAATCCTAATACATGATTGGACTTAGGACATTTTCCTTTCAATCTCCCACTTGTACTAAAGCCAATCACTCTGGTATCTAATACCCATCTCATCTTTATGACGATCAAAGTGACTTTCAAAAAGTAGCTTTATGAGTGGGTCTGCTATGTTGTTATGTGTGTCAACTCTATTTCAATACAATACAAGAAATGTTACCGCGCTCCCACTAACCCTTTTGTGGACGCATGGTTCATCTACGTTTTTGATAAAATCAAACTCTTTGATTGTCTCATCAAAACGAATGTTCCATTTACGAGAAGCTTGCTTTAAACCACATATGGTTCGCAACAGCTTACACACTAGGTTTTCATTTCCCTTGGAAAGAAAACCATCTGGCTATTTGCCAGATCTCATAGTCGTAGTAAGCAGCATTCGCAAGCAAAATCCGAACTGATTATAACAGGGCTACAGGTAAAAGGCTTCATCAAAGTCAATCCATTGCCTTTGTTTGAATTCTTTTGCCACAAGCGTGGCCTTATAGGTCTCCACCTGGCCATCTGCTATAATCTATCTTTTGTATACCGTATACATAGATTCCATTCTGGATTTTATGGCACTATGCCATTTCTCTGAGTCAACACTACTCATAGCCTCATTATAGGTTACAGGGTCATCATCATCAATGATCGACAACTCATTGTCATTCTTAATGACAAGGCCATATTACCTCTCAGGTTGGCGAGACACTCTCCCTAATCTATGAATGGGCTGTTCCACAAAAGGTTGTTCAGTCAGAACAGGTGTTTCCACTTGATCCGTAGTAGTTTGTGCTTCTTGAACTTCATCAAGTTCAATTTTGCTCCCACTGTTTCCTTCAAGGATAAACTCCTTTTCCAAGAAGGTAGCATGTCTGGAGACAAACACCCGATGATCGGTACAAAAGTAATACCCTAAAGTCTCTTTAGGATATCCCACAAAACTACATTTTACGGATCGATATTCCAGCTTATCTGGGTCAACTTACTTGACATAAGCTGGACATCCCCAAATCTTAACGTGTTTAAGACTCGGTTTCCTTTCTTTCCATATCTCATACGGAGTTTGAGGAACAGATTTGGAAGGCACCTTATTCAGTAAATATGCTGAGATTTTCAATGCATAACCCCATAGGAATACTGGAAGATTTGCATAGCTCATCATGGACCGAACTATGTCTAACAAAGTTCGATTTCTCCTTTCAGATACCAATCTGGAGGAGTCCACTGGGAGACTATACCATTTACTTTGAGATAATCTAGAAACACTCCATTAAAGTATTCACCACCTCGATCTAATCCAAGAGTTATAATACTATGTTTGGTTGTTTCTCCACTTTATACTTATATTCTTTGAACTTTTCAAAGGCCTCAGACTTGTGTTTCATCAAACACATATCCGAATCTAGATCTATCATCTATGAAAGTAATGAAGTATGAAAATCCACCCATGGCTTGCTTAGACATAGGTCCACATACATCTGTGTGTACCATTCCTAGCAAATTTGCAGTCCTCTCTCCATGTCTACTAAATGGAGACTGCAGTGCCACTATAAAGTGTGATTTTCATCATCCCTTTTCTTTTTTTAGTTTGTTCAATCTGAAATAAATTATGTCACATACATACAGACCATTATTTAAAGCACCACGTCCATAAAAAATATTATCTCAAAGAATAGAACATTCATTATTCTCAATAATAAATGAAAATCCATCCAAGTCTAACTTGGGAATAATATTCCTCACAATCGAGGGAACAAAATAACAATTATTTAAAACAATAGTCTTGCCCGTAGGCATATGTAAATGAAATGATTCTACATCTTCAACAGCAACTCTTGCTCCATTTCCATCAGTAAAATCACCTCCTCTTCGTCAAGAGTCCTACTTCTCCTTGGTCCCTGCAACAAATTGCAGATTTGAGAACCACATGCGGTATCTAATACCCAAGTAGAAATGACATATTCACTTCTATCATGAACATACCTGAATCAGAAGCTGTAGTCTCACTACCCTTCTTCTTCAATTCTGCAAGGTAAACCTTGTAGTTCCTCTTCCAGTGCCCCACCTTGTTACAGTGAAAGCAAACAACTTTGCTCTTGGGGTCTTCAGCTTTTGGTGGAACCGGCGTTTTCTCACCTACTTTCTTCTTCTTGGAAGAGTTCCTCATCCTTTTCTTAGGATTGGAACCTTCACCAATTAGAAGAACAGAACTCTTCTTAGGGGGAAAATTCGATTCCGCAGTCTTCAACATGTTGTGGAGTTCAGGCAGGCTGACATCTAACTTATTCATGTGAAAGTTAACAACAAACTGCGAGAACGAACTCGGAAGCGATTGCAAGACCAAGTCTTGGCTCAGCTCCCCATCCATGGCAAAACCAAGTTGTCCAAGACGTTCAATCAAATTGATCATCTTAAATACATGGTCATTCACAGATGATCCCTCAGAAATCCTACAACCGAACAACTCCTTCGATATCTCATATCGAGCTGTCCTCCCCGCCACATCATACAACTCTTGTAGATGCATTAGGATAGTGTGAGCATCTATATGCTCATGTTGCTTCTGTAGCTCAATGTTCATTGAAGCTAGCATGATGCATTGAGCAACATTTGCATCATCTATCCACTTATGATACACAACATGTTCATCATTATGTGCATCACTAGCAGGTTCAGTAGGCTTAGGTTAGTCAATCACGTATTCCAGCATCTCAATCCTGAGAACAATTCTCAAGTTTCGAAGCCAGTCAGCATAATTAGGACCAGTCAATTTGTGAGCATCTAGTATGCTCCTGAGTGATAGTGCAGAAGATATAACGTACAAAGTAAATCTGTAAATGATAAACACATAACAACATTTAGAAAATATTCGATTTCATTTTAAAACACTAGATGAATCGGGTCTTTATTCATAAGTGGCTCCCACTAGTTTTCCTAATTTATTCAACCCCCTACGTGAAAAATTAAGCATTCATAATGCTAGTGGGAATAAGGATCCTACATTCCACCACACAACCCCGGCTGTGGCACGAAACGCCATGTAATGTTCAATAGGTAGACAACTCTTGTCAGTTACATCTAATGTTATTCCCTAATCAAACTTTAGCCTCTTGAATAATTGAGTCACGGCTGTGGCACGACAAACTCAATATTCTAAGTCAAGTCTAACCCAACATTCCGTACAATTGAATCAGTCCCCAAAAGCCCACGGCTGTGGCACGTAACGACCTTTAGATTCTTATTCAATGTACACATCTCTATGTAATAGACAAGTATTTCTTATTTCGAAATCAAAGCCCTCGGCTGTGGCACGAAACGACAATGTTTCAAAAATAAGAACTAATTTCTATCATGTTGGAAGGCTATGACCGACACAAGCCCATTGTATCATTGGCCAATTACTACTTGATATTATTTAATTTTAGAGGGATTATATTATGTTACAATCATAATCATATTATAAATAGATTCTTCCTTTTAAATTAAATATTTCAAATCAATAATCAATAATCAGACGATTCCCAGATCGGGTGGAGCATTGTCAAGAGGCGTCACTTAATAACCCTTTCTTACAGATAGAAAACTGTTGTTGACAGAATCATCCTTTCTCTCATATCGAAAATTCATATTCAATTACGTGTTTCATAAACACAAGAATCTCATGATTGTATTCATAATATTATTATTAAGGTTATGAAATAATTTCACTATACTAGGTTGTCTAACAAACGCCTTATGTTCATTTAAGTTCACCTAAATCTATCATCGCATGATAAACTAAGCATATATCACATATATCAACATGAATCAACATCAAGGTAGGCATTTTATATCATCTAGCATATTAGTCTAAGCATTATACATCTCTATGTATCACATGAAGCATTTAAAAGCAATTAAAAATAGTCAAAAACAGCTTTAAAACACTTCATGGAAATATAAATAGTTCAAAACTTTTATATAAACTAAAATTGATCACTCCATTAGATCTGTCTCGAAAAAACGAATCCAACGGTATATAGCACGCCTAAAATGGAGTTACGAAACTCCCAGAAAATCAATTTTGAAATCAACAGACGGGTTGTAACGCATTACAGGAACGCGTTACAGGACCTGTAACGCATTCCAGTGATGCGTTACACCCCTTTTCATCCATTAAAGGGTGTAACGCATTCCGTGAATGCGCCACAGGTGTGTAACGCATTCCCAGAATGCGTTACACCCCTATTTTTTTTTTCTCAGCAGCCGTCTTTTTCTTCTCGGAAAACGAGCCTGTCAGTCTTCTCTTTCCGTGCACAACAGATGTAGCAGACAAGCACAGCAGTACAGATAATGCAGAAAAGCAATACAAACATATATATATATATATATATATACTATATATACATATATTTACTTATTTAATTACGAATTTTAATTGAAACAACTTCAAAAATTCATAATAAAAAATCTATACATCATAAAATTATGAAAAAATACCCCGACGATCTACAACACTTTTAGAACCCAGATCAACATTCAAAATTATTCTGAGAAACTGATTTTTCATCAGACAAAATTAATCCATAATATAACTTGTAAAAATCATAATTAATTCATACAAGCACATAAAATTCTGAAATTTTTACCACAGATCTATATGCATACAACCTATGCTCTGATACCATTGTTGGATTTTTAAATGTAGCGGGGCATGGAAAAACACTTTTACACACACAAAATCCAAATAAAAGCATATTAATCGTGAATAAAAATTCGAGGGATCGAATCTAACCTTTTAAAATAATTCGGAGACAACGATCAGAGATCCTTAGCAGTTGCTCCTCAAGTGTGAAGCACTCCACCGGTATCCACCAAGAAAACGACTTTTAGGAGGAGGAGGTGGAGAGAATTTGGTTTTCTAAAACTTTTGGGTTTCTGGGGTTAGAATAAAAATAGGGTCTATAATAGAGTATTTATAGGCAAAATTTTCAGCTGAAATTTTCCCATAAATAATATTATTATTATCTCATTTATTATTCTCATTAATAATTAAAACACCTTTTAATTATTAATCCTTTTTCTAAACACTTTAGAAATAATTCTCTCTCTTGATTTAATTTCCAAAAATTAAATCATTAATTAATAATATTAAGAACTTTTCTTAATTAATTTATAATCAATTAAATCTCATTTAATCAATTATTAAATTTTCCAATTAATTATTTATTTCACAAATAAATAATTATTAGCCATTATTAATTAATTCCTCCACCAAAAAATCATTCTCTTTTTATGGTATGACCCTGTAGGTTCAATATTAAGCCGGTAGTAGAAATAAATAATAATAAAACTATTTTATCATTATTTATATAAATTCTCTAATTTATTAAATATGATTAATTAATTAATCACATTTATTCTACATCGTGAGTGATGCTTCTCAACATATCGCGACTATCCGGATAATATGAATTCACTGCTTAGAATACCAAGAACCTGTCAGTGAATAGTTACCGTACAATAAACTCCTTCTACCCTACAATGTCCCGATTAAATACAAGGCATGGATCTCCTGTCAAGCCTATCTAATTCAATCACTTACTTACCATTTACTATGCGTAGTTCTATGCAAACTAGAAACTCCTTTCTAATTTCATTCACTCTGGCCAGAGATTCCTGAACTAGCATAAGTGGATCAACCTTGAACATTCGCTTCCTTCACTGGAAGGGGTAAATCCTTTATTGATCATACACTATCTTCGTGTACAAATTCCTATACCCAGAAGAGCCCTAATAATTGTCCCTGGAGACTAAGAACTAAACCAAAGAAGTTCAGTGTACACAAGATGACTATGATGACCTCAAGTCTAAGGATACTTGTACAACTATCACTAAGCGAACAACTGCTGACACGTGAGTGAACTCCATCAGTTGATCAGCTAGGCGAGTCATGTTCAGTGAACTTATTCTATAATAAGCACCTACATACTAGCTATAGTGTCACCACACAAATGTCTATGAGAACAGACATCCTTCATAATGAAGCAAGCATAGTATGTACCGATCTTTGCGGATTATTAATTACCAGTTAGTAATCCTATGACCAGGAACTATTTAAGTTTAGAGTTATTATCTTTTTAGGTCTCACTATTATGATCTCATCATAATCCATAAAAAGCTTTACTCTAAACTATGGTATATCTTATTTAAACACTTAAATAGATAAAGCCCGTAATAAAAACAAAACAAGTCTTTATTAAAATCAATGAAATCAAAACAGATTACATAAAAGTTATTCCTAAATCCTAATACATGATTGGACTTAGGACATATTCCTTTCATTAAGTATATACTTACCATAAATGACATAATTGCTCAAATATGAATAATAAGTTTTTGCTTAGAAGTAAGTTTTTAGTGTTAAGTTGTTATGTGACGAACAACCTATAAATTAATTTGTACTTGTAATTTACAATTAATGTACAAGTAAGTGAGAAGAGAAGATCCTAAATTAGCATATCTTCACTATTATATCTCAAAACTCTTACTAAAGTGCATGTATATGCAAGAACAGCTAGTAGTTATGTTATGGACCTGATTGAGCTATGCCGAGTTTATTGTTTCTCAGGTCTGAATAAAAGGGCTGATATAATTATATTTAATTCTAGTTCTAGTGATTCTACAAGCTTCAAAGCAGTTGAAGATTCGCTTTCTAAGAGAAAGGTATATTCAACATTCTATATAATTTATAAATTTGTTGAGCCATTTATAATTGATCTAAGTGTATGATTTTTTCTATTTAAGACATACTAATGTGAATCTAAATATTGACTATTCTTTATTTAGTTTAGGATGCATATTAATGTGAACTGTAGGTGCAATTTGTCTCAGATTTTTGTTCATTTGTCTTTTCTATGGTCAAATATCATTTTGTTGAGATTTTCTAGTTATATTGCTCTTGAAAAGAAAACAGAAAAATAAAGGACAACCGACAGGTAAAACAAATTCCAATCATATTATGAATTTGCAAAGCAAAAAATATCTTAGTTTCTTAGAGTTGAATAATTGACTATAACATTAACTAAGAATTATTTCAATTATTTCTGATGTTCATATGGGTTGTTAGGGGAGATATTTTCCGGGGAATTATTAAATTCTTGATTTTGGACTTAGAAAATGTTGATTGGTTTTGGAAGCATTAGGAATCCTAAATTTGAGAATATTATTGGAAATAAATTATAAATATGCATTCTCTTTTTGAGCAGCAGTATATAGGTGGTATCAGTACAATTAAGGAAAAGATTGTTGATGAAATAATCATGGAATCATTTAAAAATATGTTTCATACCCCAACTTATTGGACTCATCCGTATTGTTTAGCTATTGTATAGGAAAAATTTTATTTGACCATATTGGAGAATCAGAGAAGGGGACATGATAAGGTCCATGAGTTTTGACCTGTAAAATAAAACTCGCGTCAGGAGAAAAATCTAGCCCATTCTGGAGAATGCGTAAAGAAAGTTAGAAAAATTAGTAATACCACAAATTTACTAGTCTAGCTTCCCCTTAATATCTTGTAAAATACAGCAATTCGAGTAATATTTTCAAGGGGTTTTGAAATAGAAAAAAGTGTTTGTTACATATCATCAAATGCATTTGATCCATTCTTTGTGGACGTGTGGGATTCATTCAAGAGCTTTTTATGACAATTACTACTTTTAGGAGCTCGTTAATGAATTACATTTGGCGAGGCTTCTTTGCAAATATTTACTATTTGAAACTAGTTTTATGTTTCCACCTTAAATGTTATTGGTAGGGCATGCGATTGTAATTTCATATTGACTTTTTCTCCACTATTTAAGCTTTAGTTGTATTTAGTTTGGAATTTAATATACCCAGGGATGATTTAGTTTGAGACAAAAGTATGGGTAAGATAATTTAGGTTATTCATAAGATTGAAGACATTTTTCTTTGTGTATATCATAATATATGTATAATCTACTAATGAGTAGATTGTAAGAATATAATATGTGTATGGCTTTATGAGATTATTTGGAGTAGTTTTTAGCATAATTTGGACAATAGAATTTTTGCGCTTGCAGTATTGTATTTGCTAAATTTTTTGGAGAAATTTTTAACAGTTTTTGTTCTACAAAATCTGCTGGCTTTTGCTTCATTTCTGTATAAAATTTTAGCAATTTTTTGATTGCTCAATCTGCAGATTATTGCATCAGTTTTTTCTGCCGAATTTAACAGTTTTTTTATTTGCAGAATTTGGAAATTATTTCAGGTTGATCAGCAGATTTTTTCTGGTTATGAAATATGGGCGATGAGAGTTTACATTTTGAATATCTGTTGTGCAAGACATGCTTGTACATAACAAGACTAATTCATCTTGACAAGCATAAGAATAAGTTGTATGATAACTCAATTGTATTTTGCAATTGTATTTTTTAATTTTAGAAAAATGCTAATAGTTTAGACTGAAGGTTTTTCACTAAACAGCCTTCAAGCTAAAGAATAAATTATGGAAGAAGATAAATCCTGATCATGTCTCAGAGAGAAGTATAGAAGCTTTGAGCTGAATAATATTGTTCTAGAAAAAATATTCTAGGTTAGATATCAACGAGTCACAGATCAAGGAATGTAGAGAAGTATGTCGAGATGTATGAAAAGACTTGTAGAGAAGTACCAAGAAATATCGACAAGTCAATTTGCATCTAGAGAACTGAAGATATCGACAAGTCAATCTGCATGTAGAGAAATGAAGATATCGACAAGTCAAAAAGTCCATGTAGAGAAGTGGAGATATCGACAAGTCAATTCATCATGTAGAGAACTGAAGATATCGACAAGTCAAAAAGCTCATGTAGAGAACTAGAGATATTGACAAGTCAAAAAGCTTATGTAGAAAATTGGAGATATCGATAAATCATTCTACTTATAGCGAGATGGGGACCTCGACAAGTCAAAAGGCTATTGTTAAGTGGCATTTATGTCCACTTAGAATGCTCTAATAAAGGCTTGAATTGGTGTTTTGTACTCAAGTTGTTTGTGTTTTTGATGCTTTTTTGTAGTGTTTTACATTTCAGGCATAAATAAGGGATCAAGGAGATTTATCATTTCTTTGGTGCTAAATTGGTGTTAGGAAGGTGTCCTGGGAGTTTGCTCATGGAATGCCATCAAGAACCAGCAAATAAAAAAAAGAAAGTCAGCTTTTACAGAATGTCAGCGCGCCCGCGCTGTGCTAGTGCGCAGACGCGCCAGAGAAGCAGAATGATGCATGCCCGCGCTAATAAAGCGCGGTCCTGGCTGGTTGAAAGCTGGGAATTCTATTTCAAGTACAAGAGTGATTTTCTTGACTTCTCTTCTTATTGGGATGCTATATAAAGACATCTTAAAGATGTTTTTCATAACAGAGCTTATGGAGAAGACATCAAGAAGACCTCGAAGCACAAATACAACCAAGGCAAAGAGGATCTAGTTTATTCTTATGATTCTTTGTTTTAAGTTCTAATCTTGGATGCTAGTTTTCTTGTTTTGTTGAACCTATACTCTTGTTTAAGGTACTTGATTATTATTCAGCTTATTAAAGACTAAGTTTATTATACCATGCTTTCATCGGAACCCACGGTGATGATGAGTTCGGTTATGGGCTAATCGTTATCGTGGGGTTCTAGCGGATTTATTATAGATTTCAATATTTAATATGTTTTGATATCTTAGTGTACGACAAATGTATAATATCCTAGTATTGGTTGTGCTTATTCGTCTTATGAGCGTCGTGAACTTATAAGATAGCGTGTTAATCTCTATTGAAGTGAAAGTGAATATAGAGGTTTAGAATATGCCATGCTAGCATAGGTTCATGTAATTGATAAGCATGATTCGTAGGTAATTTTAACCATGTTACTTGCCCTATGCAATCACGATAGTTAACTTGTTTATGAAACCGTTATGTTATCAAATTCTATAGACATATAGGGTCTCAATATAATTGGTGTCTATTCAGCTTCTATCTCTTTTATGGATGTCTGGTCGTAGGTTATTTGTACAACGAAAGTTGGCGCTTACTAGTTTCTTGTTGTATGATTAGTGTCATCACCATTGCATGCTAAGGATAAGAACAAAAAGGCTATTGAATGAAGTAGTAATGAAGTTAGAATCCCATGTTTGTGTTATATAAGTAAATCACCCTTTTAATCATTTAGTTAATTGCATGTTAGTTAATAATCTTAGTTATAAACAATCTTAACTTGTTATCATCTTATCATTGAATAATTACCATACCATCATTGCATAAGTACATTAATTAAATTTACCTAAACCAGTCTCTGTGGGAATGACCTAGAATTAATTCTATATTACTTGCAATCATGTATATTTGTGTGAATATTAGCGCGTGCTTTTGTCCTAACAAGTTTTTGGCACCACTGCCGGGGACTCGGTGTTAATTTTTAGTTTATGTGCTTGACATCAGCGATCGTTAAAGTTCACTGACTCGGATATTTTACTTGTTTACTTGTTGCTTTTCAGGTACTTTAGAGAACGTTTATGCTAACACATTCTCGATCTCGAAAGAGAACGCTGGATAAAGAGGAGGAAGAAGTTTTAGTAGAGGAAGAAGTTCTTGCTAAGGAGGAGAAAGTTGAAGGAGAAGCTCTTGTTGCAATGGGTGAACCAGAAGCAAATACAAAGGCTTTGATAGACTACTCTCATCCGAAAATCAATGATATTCAGTTTAGCATTGTCAGACCATCCATCATGGCTAACACTTTTGAAATCAATGCTAGCATGATTCGGATGGTGCAGAACTCGGTTCAGTTTGGGGGTTCTCCAACGGAGGATCCCAACATGCATATCAGAGATTTCATCGAGATCTGCGACACTTTCAAAATCAATGTCTCTGAAGATACTATTAAGTTGAGGCTTTTCCCATTCTCTCTGAGGGATAAAGCTAAGTGTTGGGTATATTCTCTACCACCAGGCTCAATCACCAAGTGGGAAGATCTTGCTCAGAAGTTTCTCACTAAATTCTTCCCTATGGCGAAGACAGCTGCAATCAGGAGTGCTTTTACTCAATTTGCGCAGCAATCGGGAGAATCTTTGTGTGAAGCTTGGGATCATCATAAGGAGATGCTTAGGAAGTGTCCTCATCATGGGATGCCTGACTGGATAATTATTCACTGCTTTTATAATGGATTGGGTGCAACTTCTAGACGCATGCTTAATGTAGCATCAGGTAGAGCCTTGTACGCTAAGAGCTACGATGAAGATTATGATTTGATTTAACTGATGGCTGCTAATGAATATCAGAATCCTTCTTAGAGACTAACTCAAGGCAAAGTAGCGGGAATTCTCGAGGTAGATGATGCTACTGCTATAGCTGCTCAGCTTATAGCTTTGATGATAAAGGTGGATTCTTTGGCTAATTATGGAGTTAATCAGATCACTAGTGTCTTTGAGCTTTATACTGGTGCGTATGAGACAGTGCAGTGTGCAATTTCTAGCGAATCAGCTCACTTCGCGAGCAACTTTTAGAGGTCACAACAACCAGTCCTAGCCACCTATCATCCCAACAACCGCAATCATCATAACTTCAGCTGGAACAACACTAAGAATGCGGTACAACATACTTATCAGCAGTATGCCGCAAAGCAATACTACCGTCTTGGTTTTCAACAACCGCAATACGCACCAAGACAATAACTCCAACTGTAACAATCTAATGAAAACTCTGAATTGGAGGAGTTTAGGCTCATGTGCAAGAGCTAAACGGTTTCTATCAAGACCTTGGAAAATCAAATTGGGCAGATTGCCAATGCCTTGCTGAATCGGCAACCCGATACCCTCCCTAGTGACACTAAAGTGCTAGGAAAGAAGGAAGCACAAGAGCAGGTTAAGGCAATTATATTGAAGTCTGGGAAGGTTGCAAGCCAAGAAAAAGCTCAAGTTCAAGAATCTGAAGATGTGGCTGAAGAAGAAGAACAGAAGGAAGCAGAAGTGGAACCAAGGAAGCAAAATGTGGAACACACTCCTGCCCGAGGGTAATACATAGGAGAAACTGATATATCCTCCACTACCTTTTCCTAAGAGGCTGCCTAAGCAAAAGTTGGATAAGCAGTTAACGAAGTTTCTTGAGGTGTTCAAGAAACTTCATATCAACATACCTTTCCCTGAAGCTCTTGAATAGATGCCTAGATATGTTAAGTTTATGAAATATATTCTCTCTCGGAAAGTGAAGCTCAATGAAATAGAGATCGTTGCTCTCACGGAGGAATGCATTGTTGTGTTGGAACAGAAATTGCCTTTGAAGCTTAAAGATCCTGGAAGCCTCACTATTTCTTGCACCATTGAAAAAGTGTCATTCGACAATTACTTATATGACTTGGGAGCTAGCATCAATTTGATGCCTTTGTCTATCTTCAAGAAGTTGGACTTACCTGATCCAAAGCCTACATATATGACCTTCCAGTTGGTCGAACGTTCTACGAGGCATTGTGGAGGATGTCTTGGTCAAGGTGGACGAACTCATCTTTCCTCTATATTTTGTAATTCTTGATTTCGAGGAGGATAAGAAGATTCCCATAATCTTGGGAAGACCATTCTTGGCTACAGGCCGAACCTTGATTGATGTGCAGAAGGGTGAGCTCACTATGTGAGTACTGGATCAGGATTTGACTTTTAATGTGTTTAATGTCATGAAATTCCCCACTGATAATAAGGAGTGCATAAAAGTGGAGTTGGTCGATTATGTGGTTACTTCAGAACTTGATCAAATGCTAAGGTCTAATGCTTTAGAGAAAGCCTTGTTGGGAAATTTAGATAGTGAAGATGACAAAGGTGATGAGCAGTTGCAATATTTGAATGCTTCTCATTGGAAGGGAATGATGGATATGCCATTTGAATCTCTTAGATTGGAAGAGCTGAAAAATTCTCCAAAGTGCCTCAAGTCATCTATTGAGTAATCTCCTACACTCGGGTTTAAACCATTGGCTGAACACTTGAGGTATGCATTTTTAGGTGATGCATCTACTTTGCATGTTATTATTGTATCTGACCTTTCAGGTAGTGATGAGGATATGTTCTTGAGGATTCTGAGATAGTTCAAATCGGTAATTCGATGGACTATAGCAGATATCGAGGGAATCATCCCTTCTTATTGCATGCATAAAGTTCTGCTAGAGGAAGGTAGCAAGCCAACTATTGAGCAACAAAGAAAGCTTAATCCGATCATGAAAGAAGTTATGAAGAAGGAAATTCTTAAGTGGCTAGATGTAGGGATCATCTATCATATTTCTGACAGTTCTTGGGTGAGTCCAGTAAAATGTGTGTCAAAGAAAGGAGGCGTCAAAGTTGTTGCTAATGAGAAGAATGAGCTCATTCCTACTCGAACAGTCATATCATGGAAAGTTTGCATGGATTAAAGGAAGCTGAATAAAGCTACGAGGAAGGATCACTTCCCTGTTTCATTTATTCATCAAATGCTTGACAGGTTAGCTAGGCATGAGTGCTATTGTCTTTTAGATGGCTATTCGGGTTATAATCAAATTTGTATCGCTCAAGAGGATCAAGAAAAGACTACCTTTACTTGTCTATGTGGTACTTTTGCCTTAAAAAGAGTTTCTTTGGGTTGTGTGGTGCACCTACCACATTTCAGAGATGCATAATGGCTATCTTCTATGGCATGATTGGTGAGAATATGGAGGTATTTAAGGACGATTCCTCTATGTTCGATGATTCTTTTGACAAGTGCTGGCAAAATCTTGGCACCATTCTTAAAAGGTGTGTTGAGACCAATCTGGTTCTCAACCGGAAGAAATGTCACTTTATGGTACAACAGGGCATCATTCTTAGGCACAAGGTCTCTAGTATAGGTCTTGAAGTGGATAAATCCAAGGTGAGGGTCATTGAAAACCTTCCTCTACCAATTTTAGTTAAGGGAGTCCACAGCTTTCTTGGCCATACGAGTTTTTATCGGCGTTTCATCAAGAACTTCTCTAAAATCTCTAAACCCTTGTACAATCTTTTAGAGAAGGATGTCCCTTTTAAGTTTGATGATGAGTTCCTAGCTGCTTTTGAGAGCTTAAAAAAAGTTTGATCACGGCACTTGTCATAACTGCACCTCTAAAAGAAGATATGTGTTGATGCATAATTGACCACGAGCATGCTCTTTAATACTCGAGTTATTAACTTCATAGGGGACTTTGTGCCTAGTGACCTAATGCTTTTATAGTCTTGGATCCACTAACCTAACGTTCACTACATGGGTATTATTGTATAAGTCTTTTGTGGACCTCACTCATTGCACGATCAAATAAGCATATTAGTGATTGTTTAGGTGTTGTCAATAAAAGCATGAATCCATGTAATAACTCCGATATAAGAATTGAAGTATTGTTAGTCATTTTGAGTTTAGCGTTTATTCTATTTATAACCTTGTGATTGCCTTGATGAGTAGTAAGTCATGATTATTGATCTAGTTGCGATAGTATATCTTTTAAGCATCTGCAAACACGCACGTTTCTGGCTTGTAAGTTGATTTGTGGGATTTGAATTGATCTTTGTGTGAATAACTGCATTTGTTGAGATGTTGCTCATTGGTTGGTTTAGTTAATCTGAGGGGATCGTTGCATTCATGTAGTTGCATTTATACATTTTTATTTCTTGTTATTTGAGTCTGTTTATGCTTGAGGACAAGCATCGGTTCAAGTTTGGGGGTGTGTTAAGTGGCATTTATGTCCACTTAGAATGCTCTATAAAGGCCTGAATTGGTGTTTTGTACTCATGTTGTTTGTGTTTTTGATGCATTTTTGTAGTGTTTTGCATTTAAGGCATAAATAAGGGATCAAGGAGATTTAACATTTTTTGGTGCTAAATTAGTGTTAGGAAGGTGTCCTAGGAGTTTGCACCTAGAATGTCATCAAGGATCAGCAAATAAAAGAAAGTAAATCAGTTTTTCCAGAATGCCAACGTGCCCTCGCTGTACTAGCGTGCGACCGCGCCAGAGAAGCAGAAGGACAGCGCGCCCGCGCTGATGAAGCGCGCGCTCGCGCCGAGTCGAAAGCTCAGAATCCTTTTTAAGTACAAGAGTGTTTTTCAGGACTTCTCTTCTGATTGGGCTGCTATATATAGACAACTTAAAGTCGTTTTTCGTAACAGAGCTTAAGGAGAAGACAGCTAGAAGACCTCAGACCATAAATACAACCAAGGCGAAGAGGATCTAGTTTATTCTTGTGATTCTTTATTTTAAGTTCTAATCTTGGATGCTAGTTTTCTTATTTTGTTGAACCTATACTCTTGTTTAACGTACTTGATTATTATTCAGTTTATTAAAGACTTAGTTTATTATACCATTCTTTTATTGGAAGCCACGGTGATGATGTGTTTGGTTATAGGCTAATTGTTATTGTGGGGTTCTTGCGGATTTACTATAGATTTCAATAGTTAATATGTTTTGATACCTTAGTGTACGACAAATGTATGATATCCTAGTATTGGTTGTGATTATTCATCTTATGAGCATCGCGAAATTATAAGATAGCGTGCTAATCTCTATTTAAGTGAAAGTGAATATAGGGGTTTAGAATATACCATGCTTGCATAGGTTCATGTATTTGATAAGCATGATTTATAGGTAATTTTAACAATCATACTTGCCCTATATAATCATGATAGATAACTTGTTCATTAAACCGTTATGTTATCAAATTCTATAGACATATAGGGTCTCAATATAATTGGTGTCTATTCAGCTTCTATCTCTTTTGTGGATGTCTGGTAGTAGGGTATTTGTATAAGGAAAGTTGGCGCTTACTAGTTTCGTGTTTTCTGATTAGAGTTATCACCATTGTATGCTAAGGATAAGAAAAAAAAGGCTATTGAATGAAGTAGTAATGAAGTTAGAATCCCATGTTTGTGTTATATAAGTAAATCACCCTTTTAACCTCTTAGTTAATTGCATGTTAGTTAATAATCTTATTTATAAATAATCTCAACTTGTTATCATCTTAGTATTGAATAATAACCATGCCATCGTTCCATAAGTACATTAATTGAAATTAACCTAAACCAGTCTCTATGGGAATGAACTAGAATTAATTCTATATTACTTGCGATCGCGTATACTTGCGTAAATATTAGCGCCTATTTTCATCCTTACAGCTGTGTAGAGAATTTGAGATATCAATAAGTCATTTTACTGAATATTAAAATTATTTTATGTTCAATTATACTGGATATTTATTGTTGATTTATTGATAACAAATTTAATTCAGAAATAGAGATTAACCGGCTAATGAAAGTAGATTGTGAATGGCATGTGCTTCTGGACAAAGGCAAGTTTACTCTATCTCCTTATTCATGCTTATTAAATTTTAAAATATTGAATTATTTTTTGTAAAATTCAATTGATCATTTTATTTTATGTTTATTTATGTTGAGAATATATTTTCCTTCTAAATCGTGATAAATTCGGACGTGCTATCCCCTTTGTACATAGAATATTCATTTGGGTAATATTCATTCAACGGTGAATATCTTACTCAGAGAATAGTCAACATGGGAGGTGTCCATGGTTTGAAATTGTTTATCCCAAGTGCAGATATTATAAATTTTATTGTTTGGCTCAAGTGAAGCCATGGGTTCAGGTGGAACCCATTATATATGCTAGCATCGAAATGTTTGATGAATCTACAATGAGCCATGAACAGGCGAGCGCAATATTCACGTGGAGAATGGTACTCTTCCATTCTAGTTGATCGCATCACAAAGGTACCTAGGATGGAAACGAACAGATTCACATCTTGTGATTATTATGATCATGTGCCCTTGATGAGTTTGCTTCCTTTATTAGAAAAGCAACTCGAATGTGAAATTTTATCATGGAAATGTTATATTTCATAATATGCATTGTCATATTTTTGCACTTTTATCCTTATTTTGTGATGTACAACTTTCACTCTTTATTATTCTATTATTATTGGATATCTTGTTGAGCATGTAGATTGTCATTCTTGTTATTTCTTAAAATTATATACAGTAGAATATGAAATGAAAGATTATGACGAGTAACAGAGGCAGAGGAAAGGGAAAAGTCAGACAAGATTATCCTTAGTTGAACCGTTCGACACAGAAGATGCAGTTTCGAGCTTATCTAGTATTTTAATAATTTCAAATATGCACACTTATGAGTTTGTATTAAGACATTTATGGATATGTAATAAGTGATAATTAGACTCCATCTCGAGAAAATGGAGTGGTGTTCCCGTACTGAGATATTTTATCTCATTATATATTGTAATAATGCAGGTTTCACCATATGGTACTCTCATGATTCACATTCACAAGGTGGAGGATTTTGGGTAGTCATAAATTAAAAATTTAATATTCTAATAAAATAATATATGTGTGAGTTATTTATTTTTATGTTTATAATACATGAGGGTAATGATTGTTAATTTTATTTTTTTTCATTTTTTAAAAATGTTATTATATCTATAATCGTAATAATTTTTCCTTAATTTTATATTATTTACTTTAAATATATACGTAAATATAAAAATATAAAATCTTTATCATGAAAATATATTTTTTAAAAAATACATGTTTATTTTTAATTGTGTTAAATACAACTAACTTAAATTTATTTTAATTGGATATTTGAAATTAATATTAAAATAATATTTTGAATATTACTAATGAATATAGCTAACACCACTAAAAGAATTTCTTTGCCCATTCAATAAAATTTTAGATAATGTTGTTTTATCTAAAAAGTTTACATAATAGCCTTCAAGATTCTCTTATGTAGGTTAATTACAAAATTTTTGATAACCCCTTTTAATTGATTACTCACATTTTTAGAGGAGTAGGTGATTTAAAATCTTGTTATCTCATATCCACTTGAATATGTCAGCACTATATTTTTTAATATGTTAAAAATACTTTATAACTATTGTAGTGTATTTGAAATTTTTATTTAATAATAAACAATTGTACCATACAGTAGAACAAGAATTACATAAGCAAATATTTATGTAAATTTTAGGGTCAAGGATATGTTCTAGTAATATTCTAAATTGTAAAATGGTTCCAAATTTTTTTGTATTATTTTAGATTTGTCTTTTATTGTGTTAAAAAATTAAGATCTTTACATGAAATAAATAATTAAAATATTGGGTATCTCCCATTTTAAAAATTGTTATTTTTCTTAACATATATATTAAACAAGTAAAAACATAAAATTTTATATTTTAGCATCACATTAAAAATTGATATCATAGTCAATATGTACTCCTTACAAAAGTAAACAAAAAAATTATTATGTAATCAAAAAGTAAGAGACTTTTAAATGTATATGCATTAAGTTAAAAAAATATTTTTTACTTCAAAAATTATAATATTTTGTTTATTTTTAAGTTGTGCACTCAAGTATTATTTTAAGGTGTAAAATATTACTTTTATTGCCTAGAAAATCAATTGTGTTTATTTTTTGATCAAAATAAAAAATTACAAGCACATACTCCGCCATTTAGATATGAAATTAACCTTATAAAAAATGCTATATTTTTATCATATTTTTACATTTTTAAATTAAAAGTATCCCAATGTTATTAATGTAATAGCAAGATTATTTTTAATTAATGGGCGCTTATTTCTCCCTAGCTATAGCGAAAAATGATACATGAAAGAATTAAAGTTGTTAATTTATATAAGCAATTTGATTTTAACCATCCAATTCATTGAAATTACAAAAGAATACATATCATACTTCATCACAATCATTGATTTGTATTAGGGTTTTATCTTGACCGTCCAATTATATGTTAGACTCTATATAAGACAAACATTGAGCCTCATCTTCGCATCACAAAAACCTTCCGCCTCCTCTGTGCATCATGCCTCTGCCTCTCCTCCCCTCTTTCTGAAACCCTAACCACAAATTCATATCAAATTCAATGCCCCTTCTTCTTTTTTATGCTATTATGCATATATCTTCTCATATATGTTTATTAGAAAAGTCTTCTTAACCATTTTCAATATTCATTACTCTAATTTCAACTTTTTCAATCCCCCTATTTGTAAAAGTTGAGTGGGTAATTTTATATGTAAAGTCTTGTTAACTCGGATCCACTCCAACAGTGTAAGAATTCAGTTTTGTTACTTTGTTGAAAATAACTTTATGTGTAGGCATCTAGTTTTGTTATACAAACTTATCTTCAATTTTGTTGTAAATAATTTTTCTAAATACTCATCATATTTCTTATATTTTCTTATGATTTTGCAGTAAATAATGAAGAAAATGCTCCAAAATTAACATATGCAGCCTTTCATGCCTTTCTTCCTGGAATGAGAAGAAAGATTACAGGAAAGATTAGTGACAGGAGCTTTTACAGCGTTCTGGCAGTGTATTACATTTTGTATTTACAATTGCTTTGTATTTAGAATTGATAATTCCAAAAATATTTATTAATTTAAAGAAATTATTTGTTTATCAAATATTGTACATGATTTATTTATTGATAAATAAATATTCATTAATTTATGAATAAATAGCAATTTTCAACTCTAAACCCAATATTTTACATCATATGATACCCACTTTACAATTTTCGAGATAATATTGGAAAGGAAAATTAAGGTACTAAAATAAATCTATAGTTTTATTATTGTGACCATTGAAATCTAACTAAATATTTAACACTTTTATATTTAACAAAACATGTTTGGTTAATTTATAACATCTCAACCTTTCAAAATATTAATTCGAAATCAAACTAATAAATAGAAATTAAGATAATTCAAATTCTAAGGCATAATAATGAAGTTTCCAAACCCAAGATATCAAAAAGTCACTTAGAAATAAAAGTACAAATATTGAGGCGGAGCTTGCACACTAGTACACTAGTTCAATAACAAAAGTCAAAAAAGAAATAAATAAAGATCTATCACCCTATACAGTGACCGGATTCTATAAACTGATATACTACTAAAATGGGAGTTTCTAAAAGTCTTTTATATTTTTAATATCACAATGTCATTTATCTAAATCAATAAAATATTTTTGATACAACAACATGATCCAATAAAATGAACAAATTTTAAAAAAAAAATGAGTAACGAAAATCACGTACTTTGATTTCGGTGTTGTACCGAGAAAATCAAAATATAATACTGCCTTCGTCCCTTTTTAGTTGTCACTTTTTGTTGTCACATTTAATTTTGACCTAGGTCAAATTGACTAAAGTTTGACCGAAGTTTATTAATAATTTAAAATTGAACAAAATAAAAAAATTACATCACTGGAAAGTACATTCAAGTAATATAAGAGTAATGTTTAATCTACGGTAAAAAATTGGTCAATTTGACTTTTATAAAAGAAAATGTGACAACTAAAAAGGGACGGAGGGACTAACATCTTAAATATTAGCTTAGGAAATTAAACACTAAAAACACCTGAATCTTATCCATACACCTTCGTATTGTCACTATTATAGTAAATAAGCATTAAAATATTATAAGTAAATAATGGTTGTCAATATAGAAGATTCGCGTAAGAGCAAGTTAACAAACTTAAAAGCAGTAGAAGATTAGCTTTGTAAGAAAAAAGTATATTCAACGTTCTATATAATTTATAAATTTATTGAACCATTTTTAACTGATGTAAGTTTATGTTTTTTCTTTATTTATTTAGAACATACTAATGTGAATCTAAATTTCTGACTATTCTTTATTTAATTTAGGATGCAAATTAATGTGAATTGTAGGTGCAATTTGTCTTATATTTTCATTCAGTCATCTTTCCTATGGTCAAATATCCTTTTGTTGAGATTTTTAGTTGCTGATCTCCTGAAAAGATAATAGAAAATCAATCCTATTATGAATTCGCAAAGCAAAAGATATCTTAATTTCTTAGAGTTGAATAAATTGATTATAAATATTAAAGAGTATAAGATCCTATTCGGGCCTTACTCTACTACCTTATGGTTTTAGAGGGAGTGGTTATTTATTATGATATCAAGCGTTATGATTCGATCCAGGATAGGTTGATGATGAGTTATATCGGGTTAGGTTCCACATATTGGGTTTAAAATATGTGTTATTATTATTATTTTTTCTTGTCTTCTTCTTATTCAAATCAGTTATTTTTTTTCTTGGATATTTTAAATTTTAATCATAATTATTGTTTTTCTTCAATTTGGTTGGATTTCTCGACGGTACTTGATTTCGGTTGAAATTGTTTTTTTCCTACTGATTTTTGTTGGGACTCTAATATACACCGTCGATCTCGATTTGATGATATTGGCTCCTTGATAATATTATTTTTTCTCTTTTTCCCCCCTCATCTTCATTTCCTTTTCTCGTGTTGATGATGGGGTAACCCTAGGCACATTTGTATACTTCTCCGCCTTCAATTTTATTTTATATGGTGCTCTAGGCATATTGGCCCTACGAGAAATTATTTAGTTTATTTGGTGCTCAAGGCAAATTGGGCCTTTGAGGGGATTGATTTAGTTTATTTGGTGTTCTAGGCACATTGGTTTAGTTTATCTGGTGCTCTAGGTACACTAGCCCTTCGCGGAATTTGATTCAATTTGGATATAATTTAAATTGAGATACAATTTTTATTTGGTTGAGGATTAAATACAATTTGGTGACTTGGATTCAATTATCTGGAGTTTGTATTTGGTTGATTATGGAGTTTGGTTTTGGATTTGGTTTCAATTTCGCAAGCAGTTTAAATATTGTTTTCGATGGTTGCAGATTTATTGATTTGGTGATTTGATTGCTTTGTCTTATTTTGGATGAAGTTTTAGTATTGTTTTCAGTGGTTGCAGATTTATTGCTTTGGTGATTTGATCATTTTAATTTCTCTTGGGTTGTTGCTCCTTTGGACGATTTCTCTTTTGTTGCTGCGTTCTTTTTTGTTTTTGCGTGTTTGGATTCATTTGGAAGTTTTTTGTTTGTTTGGATTCGTAACTCTTTTTTTGGATTTGTTTGAATGCTCTTGAATCTGGTGTTGCAGCTTTGGATTTGTTTGGTTACGTGGCTCCGTCACTTGGTTTGGAAACTCCCGATTCAGTATCGTGAGTTTGGGTATGGGGTGTTAACATATATAATGATATTGTATTATTGGATAGTTTTATTATTATAATAATTTCCCTATTAGAATATTTTCCTTCATTATGTTTGGTTGTTGGGTATATAAGCCTCTCTTCTATTATAATTGAGAACAAGTCTTATTATAATAAAATCATTATTATGTATAGTTTAACATGGTATCAAAGCTCAGTTTAGGGAGGAACTCGTGTTCGAGTCCTCCCACCCCCATTTATAATTTTTTTTTTGATATTTATATTGGTATTAGTTGTATATGTTGTTGTCAATCATATCGAAAAGTATCGTACGATTTGGGGGGAGTGTTAAATAGTATAAGATCATGCTCGAGCCTTCCTCTACTACCTTAAGGTTTTAAAGCGACTGGTTACTTAACAATAACATTAATTACGAAGTATTTCTGATGTTCATAGAAGTTGTTAAGGGAGATGCAATATTTTTGGGGAATCAGTAAATTCTTGATTTTGGACTTAGAAAAGGTTGATCCTTTTGGAAGCATTAGGAATCATAAATTTGAGAATATTATTGGAAATAAATTATAAGTATGCATTATATAGGTAATATCACTACAATTCAGAAAACTATTGTTGATGAAATAAATATGGAATCATTTAGCAATATGTTTCATACGCCAAATTGTTAGACTAGTCTTTATTGTTTAACTATTGTATAGGCAAAATTTTATTTAACAGAACTGGAGAATCATAAAAGAGGACAGAATCAGGGCCACGAGTTTTGACCTATAAAATTAAACTCGCGTCACGGGAAAAATCTAGATCGTGGAGAGTGAGTGAAGAAAGTCAGAAAAATTAGTAATACCACAAATCTACTAGTCCAGCTTCGTTTTCAAATTACTACTATGTTGGAGACTGAAATATTTACCATTTGAAACTATTTATATGTTGCCACTGTACCTGTTATTGGCAGGGCATGCGATTGTAACTTCATTTAATATAGTGTTTTAGTTGATGACTTATTCTCAAATATTTGAGGTTTAGATTTATTAAGTTTAAAATTCATTATACCTCGGGGAGATTTACTGAACTTGAGACGAATCTATGGTAAGATAATTTAGGTCATTCATAAGTTTGAAGACATTTTGCAGAGGTTTTTAACAATTTTTTTTTTGTAGAATTTGCAGACTTTTGCTTCATACCTGAAAAGAAATTTATCAAATTTTTGATTGCTCAATCTGCAAATTATTGCATCAGTTATTTCTACCAAATTTAACAGTTTTTTTATTTGCAGAATCTAGAATTTTTTTCAGGTTGATCTGTAGGTTTTTTCTGGTTATGAAATATGGGCATTTAAAGTTTACTTTCTGAATATCTATTGTGCAAGACATGCATGTACATAACAAGACTATACACTATTAAAAAAAACTTCAATAGACATCGGCCAGAAACCAATGTTAAACATTTCCTGACCGATGTCTATGCGTGTGTAGAGAAAGATACCCCCATATGACATTGGTTGTGAACTAATGTCTGGGAACATCTTTAAAATAGGTTCCAGATTATAGTCTGATTTATATTCTCTGTTTTGAAACAAAAATTGTATTACAATCTTTTCCAAATAGCTTTTATATGATCTAGGTATGAACTTTAACAATTAATTTACAAAGTATAAATCAGTATTTACATCATTTTAGAAAGAAAACTGATATCAAAGTTGACTTCTGACATCAGTTTTGGATATGAAACAGAAGTCAAAGTTACCTTTTTACATCACATGTAAAAGAAAACCGATGATAGAGGCTTGATTAGATATTGGTCTATTAAATAAATCTGATATGTTTAGCATCTTCAACATTAGTTATAAACAAGTTGTATATATCAACTGATCTTTATGCCTTATACGTTTACATACATATTCTAATTTATAAACACCCAAAAATTCCAAATTTTGGATAAACAAATAGAAAGACAAGACCAAAAAATTAAAATCACATAATTTGATAATCATTAATAACCTGGTCTACCTCCTACAACAATGAAACCAACAAAGAATTATAGAGTCAATCAAAATACCATCATGTACAAAAGCAACATCAAAATTCTAAAGTCTACTGCAATCAAAATACCGATCCTACAGAACATCCCTGAACATCTCTTAAGGCACTACGCCATAAGTGCACAAAGGCAACAGTTTTAGCTAGCGTTGCACGAAAAGCGTTGCATTTTCTATAAAATTTTCAGTTTATTACAACACAGTGGAGAAAGCGTTGCAGTACAATGAAGCTACCGTAGCTAATAACTGTTAGTGTTGCGCAGCATGCAACAGTAAAGGTCATAGCATTGTATTAGAAATTTTATTTATTTAATAAATATTGACATGGCATGATGACGTCAGCATGTTGACGTGACATGTTGACGTAGAATCAAAGGGTCCCATATATGGGACCCAAAATGCTGTCGTGACGTGCTGACATGGCACAAGTGGAGCCCACGTCCTGAGGTGACACTTTACGCGTTGCATTTGCTTTCTGGTGTTACAGTAGGTTATTTAGTGTTGCCTTAGCTATTGTACTATTTTTAAAAATTATTTGTTATATTCATGTTCTAATTTTTTTAAAATAATTTTTAATTGATCTTTCACAAGGCGTGCCCTGTAAAGAAAAAAGAGCCTCTAGGATCTTGTTGTCCCGTAAAATATGTTGAAGGTATCATTCTGTAGTCTTTCGAGTTATCCTCGTAGGGAAATGATCGAAAAGATCCAGTGTATGCTTTATAATCCCTGTCTCCGTATTCAGAGGGTTGTCCTCGACGGGAGACTCTAGGGTTATCTCATACTTTGCACTTCTACGCTTGGGATCACTTGTCCTGTAATCTGGTGGGTTATCCTCATTGGGGGGAAATGATGTGCTTGTGTATCTGCGATAAGTCATGGCTATACATACGATTACGATCGACGAAAGTAGAAGTAGTGGATGGGGGATATCAATTGGCTGGGGAGTTTCTTTGTCCGTGAATTCTCGACATTATAATCGAGCCATGGGCCTTTATGACTAGGCCGCATAATCGGGCACTCCTGAAGAAAATTAATATTGGAGTTACAATAGGATGTTGGTTCGACAATTCCTATTGGGTTATGGAATGAGAAACCAAGTCCATCTAGGTTTCTTGTATCCTAAGAACTATATTCGACTTAATCCTCTATAAAAGAAGGTACGTAGGTATGTTGTGAGTCCACATGTTTGAGAGCTCTGAGAAGGAAAACATAAACCCTATCAATCTTAACCATTTCTTAAGCACAAATGAACACACTTTGGTGATTTCTCCAACTACCGACAACCGCTGCATATCTTGATTCTGGTCGCGAACCTCAAATCTTTGCTTACCAAATTCCTCCATTAATAGATGCTCTAATAGTGATTATCATGCAAAAAAAATATTTCTTGTTGGGCTCATTAGCAGGACGACCAGAAGTAGTATGAAATGCATGAAGTACATCTCCAATACATAATAAAAGACAGAATAATAGTGAAACTGGTGAACTTTTGCTTAACCAAAAGAAATGCAAATCCAGTAGTAAACACCAATTGAGTAGTTGTTATAAGTGGAGTGATCGATATAGGAAGACGAGATATGCCATAGGAATATAAATAATTAGCAGCCCCAGTGAGAATGCAAATAACAGCACATGGAACGACAACAACAGGTCTAATCGACATGAGTTTAGTCCTAAGAATGTCCTTAATTCGATGATACAGATAAGAGATTATGATTGAGATGAAGAGAAAAGGCCAGTAAGCTATTTCTAGAGAGCTTGAAATTATCAATGAAGTGGAATCATAGACTAAGAAATATGATCTACCTAAATGAAACCTTTGTAGTAGTAATGTAGCTTTTGACGTATGACTAGGTAGTCCAAATTTTCCAACACTGTAATCAAAATTTATAATGAAATTATCAATGAAGTGGAATCAAACACTAAGAAATATAATCTACCTAAATGAAACCTTTGTAGAAGTAATGTAGCTTTTGACGTATGACAATGTAGTCCAAATATTCCAACATTGTAATCAAAACTTATAATGAAATTATCACAATTCCAAAAGAAAGTGATTTAATTTATAAGTTCATAATCCATCATTACATTAGATATGAAAGACTTTAATTGTACAGTTTGGATTAATTCAAGATTCTGGGAAGTATTTTCTATATAAAAAACCCTGAATTAATGAGTGGTACCCCGTCTGCTCTTTAGTACATGTATGATCTATCAATGCAACAAAGAAATGGTCAGTTAGTAGCTTATACACACACATACAATTATAATAGAGAAAACCAAGAAAAGAATTAAAATATAACTAGTCCCATAATTTTTATTTTCCTGGGTTTGCCAAAATTTAATGATGAAAATAATGTCCAAGGGCATGGTGGTTGACACACAGCCCTAATCCCGGTTATGTTACTTTTAGAGATCTTGAAGACCCTCTCCTCACTGTTTGTAATCATTGAATATCATTCGAACTCTCCACTTTGGCTTTTCTTTCTCTTCAAACACTTGAAATGCTTTCTCCTTCTTCTGAGTTAGAAACTCATCTTGAAATTCATTATCTGCCAAGCTTTCCAGATCATAATTGTCGTAATCACCATCAAACTGCATGTCCATATCCTTCTCAATCTCTCTCTTTTAACTTAAACCAAGTCCTTACCTAAGTCTACAAATCCATTCCACTTCCTCTTCAACATTCTTACTAAAAAGAAGGTCATCATCTGTCATGGAGTACTCACTATTAGCAAAGTCATAGTATTAAATTTCATCAATCCAATCTCGTACATCATTGCTATCATCTTCTTCACTCCTGCTTTGAACATTTTGACCATCAAATGGTACCAATTATTTTTCATTTGAATGGTCAATATACATCCAACTCTTGCTTAGGCAGTCTGTAATACAAAGAACCAAAGCTCTCATAACCCAATACATTAGTCCACCCTCTAATATTTTTCAAAGTAATTTCATCAAGGTCTTGGAAATGAAATGCAATGGCTTTACCCCTACATATTCAATTTTGGGAATCCACTTTAACTTCCCTCCTTGAAACAAACACATACTTAAAACATCATCACCTTTAAAAGAAAATAAAAACATATTTAACACATAAATATAAACATCCGACTACATTATTTAATCATTAGGTTTAATATACAGACAACTAAAAGGTTAAGAACAACCGGGTAAACACAATAAATCTAAACATTAACTGGCACACACATGTATAGAGTTTTGAGCATAACATTCAACCAACCGATCAAAATGGAAAATACCGAGAAAGGTTGCATTGCTATATGACATTGAATGATTCACACAATCCAAGCCCTGAAAATTATTAATCGCCACTGTAATTAAGTTTGTGATGTTTAATTTTGGAGCAACTAAAGTCTTAGAATGTTTAGGGTTCAAAAAGTATATAAAAACTCAATCGTCAGGGAACAATTTAAGTAAAAAAACGGTTTACCTTCCGATATTTTTCTATATGTCATTTTATTGCTGAAAAGGGTTTAAAGGTACGAAGACTTATACTATAGGGTTTAAATGGTATGACTTCATAACTTTGGGGTTAATGGTTATAAAAGCCCGTTCTTTAAGGGTCAAAAGGTCATTAAACCTAAAATAAAAGTTGGATAGATAAAAGCTGATGAAACCTTTAATTAAAAAATATTAACGTTATAAAGAATTTCACGTGTTCATTTTACCATAAATTAAGATAAAATAATCTCATTCGGTTGTAAATAAGTCGATATGCTCATAAACAGTTCGGTGTTCGGTTCGAGTTATTAATGAGTCAAACATGAAGAGAATTATTAAGCTTGATTTGTATATAGATGAACTTGAGCACAATATAAATCGAGAAAAATCATGATCAAGTTCAATAACAATGTTCGTGAATAAACTTGTGAGTAAGTTTATTTATATGCTCGCTTGTATAGCTGGTGAATAAGTATATGAATTGTTAGTTAAATTTTCTCATAAACGACACATGCTTACAATATAAGATTTAATAAATAATGGTATACATATTTCTATACAAATCAATCAACCAATTTATATTATCCATTTATTCATTTTTATTACGTTTATAGTTTTTGGAATTGAAGATTTAAATAACAGTACATGGTAGATTGTAAATATATATATTTTTATTTAACTTGTGTTCATGTATTTGTATCCAAGTCAATATTTTGAATGGAAATAACATAATTTAGGAAAAAATGATTTTTTATCACTCAATTATTTATTTTTTTAGAAACCTATCTCCCAACTTACAATTTTTTGTCACTAACGTTACATTTCTTTTATTTTAAACCATTCTGTTAATATTTTCTAAAACATTAATTTTAAGATTTTATATTTGTTATTCGTTCATTAATTTTGAAGTTATGAATATATAGATCGTTCAATTTTGGAAAAGTAGAAGCCAATTGTGTTTTTCATTTTTTAAACTGATTAATTGATTATTTGTTAATATCAGTTGGTATAATAGTCTTGTAGGATTATATTGGTTCATATGTACTAAATTTTATGGAGTTTTGAATACATTTTGCTATTATCGAATTTTAAACTCGTCGGAATTTTTTACTAGAACTCGACGGAATGATCGAGAAGCACTTTGGTTGTAATTGTTGTTACTAGATATGAATTTTTCAGTTTTCATAGAGTGATTTGCACTGAAAAATCATAAAAAACAGAGCCGGTTTGATCATAAATTGGTTTGGACGGTGCCGCTTTCTGGGCTTCACAGATTCTGGCATCACTTTCTTCGCTTTTCGGTTTTTTTAACGGAAAGAAGTCAAAATTAAAGAAATGGGATATAATTCAATACAAAAGTAAAGTTAGTGATAAAAAATAAAAATGTAAGCTGGGTGGTAGGTTTTTTAAAAAAAAATAGTTGAGTGATTAAAAAATTAATTTCTCCATATTATTTACAATCAGAATGCTAAATCATTAAACTTATTCATTTTATTGTATGTTTTTTAAAAGATTTAGTTTATATTTTATATTTATATCAAAAAAGAAATAAGTGAGATAAATTGTGAGAACGAGTTTGTAAACTAAGTTATTTAGAATCAAAATTTCTTGAACAATATTCATGAGTTTTTCATTGAATGATAGTTCGTAAGATGTTCATGAACATGTTCGCAGATATCTTTTTTAATAATTAGTCGATAAATGAACATAAAATTTGACTCAATAAAAGATAGAGTTTGACTTTAATACATTTTCAAGCTAATAATTGAATAGTTAAGAGTTATGTTCGCTATAATTGGGTTGATTTACAACCGTACTCATAGTTATAGACTGGGCCTAGGTCGGTTATGAGAATTCGTAGACCTTGGGTGAAAATATTTGGGGCCATTAAAGGGACATTAAAATTAAAAGTTAAAATTTTAATAATAAAAATCCAATCGTAATGTGATGAAGTATTTGCCAGCTCTCCACTTATTTTCAAGAATCAAAAAACAAGATTTGAACCTCCATAACAAAAAAAAAGTTCATTATATATTTTGAAATCTAGCTCTATAACTCTCTAATAAGTTTTTTTTACTGAACTTCTTTTTAGGTTTGGATTAAACCAAATATAATAAAGAGTATATAAACACAATTTTATTTAAAATAAAATATCCACTTCTGGACCTAAATTATGAGATATGATGAGTTTAAAAAATACATATGGGAATAGTAAACATACAAATATAATGCATAAAGTTTATTAGGGTTAGTTCAAAAGAGTCAATTACGGCCACACCGATTATAAGCTTATTATAAATATAATGGATATAATATTAATAGTTTAGTTTTCATTTAATATTGTGTAATATTTTTGTTTATGGTGTGATAGTTGTATTTTTATATGTTTGTTTTAGTGATTTAATATATACTTGAGTATTTATTCAATATCACGTACTGAAATATTATGTCGTTGGAAGTGTTACTTCACTTTTATAATAAAAATGGTTGAATTATTTTTATTTTAAATTTGATATGTTAATATAAAACATAAATTCACTAAAAAAGAAGGCGGCAAATTATCACATGAAAGAGAAAACGAAGTCCTTTGCAAATCAATTTATATTTAATAATTTATATTTATTGGATTGATAGAATAATTGATGGACTTAAAAAAAGCGAAGTTGCAAGTCAATTTTTCTTAGACCCCTCAAGAAGGTTGCTGAATGAATTAAAAAGAAGGGCACATGCTCTAATAACTGGAGGGTTTGTTTGATTTCCATGTGAATTTGGTGTAGCGAATAAATAGTAAGGCAACATAGATCATGCTCTAATAACAGTAAGGCAACTTCAGATATGGAAAGCAGTTGGTTTACAGGAAAGGATCGTGACTAAAATAATAGAATATATGCATGAAGAGATAGAGGAAAAGACTTGTAGAAGATAATATCTGATTGATATATTTTAGGAGACAAAATTATATTCCATATCAATTAGAAGATATCTTGTAATTGTGTACTATATAAACACAGGTTAGGGTTTACACTATATGTGTAATCATTCACGAGCGAATATTATTAATTGTAACCCTAGTAGCTCTTAGTGCTATTGTTCGTCACTGAGAGAGAACAACTGTTATATTATAACAAAGTTTATTATATTGAATATACTTGATTACTGTTACATACTTGTGTTGATAAATCGATTTGATTGTATAAACACTATATTCAACCCCCTTCTATAGTGTTGTGTGACCTAACAAGTGGTATCAGAGCTACTCTATTGATATACAAACAGTAAGATCCGGTTTACAATCATGTCTGAAGAAACACAAACTCCAACCAAGCCCACCAAAACTCAAGACACTCAAAACAATCAAACCCATAGTCGATATGAAACTATTAGGGTTGCCTTACTGAGACCATCTGAGTATCCTATGTGGAAGGTAAAGATGGCTATGGTTCTGGAAGCCATAGATCCAAGATATCTTGATAGAATTAATGATGGACCACATATGCCTACCAAGCTCTCAGTTGCAGTTGCTGATCAACCAACAAAGGTTATACCAAAGGAGAAAGGTGATTACACAGCTGAAGACATCTCATCTATTGCCAAGGATGCAAGGGTAAGGCATTTGCTGCATAGTGCAATTGACAATGTCATGTCAAACAGGGTAATTGGATGCAAGACTGTAAAGGAGATATGGGATGCTTTGGAGACAAGATTCCAGGGAACTGAGGCCATCAAAAAGAACAGGAAGACAATACTCACACAGGAGTATGAGCACGTTGACTCAAAATCTGATGAGTCATTAATTGATTTATATGACAGATTCACCAAACTCTTGAATGATTTGTCACTGATGGATAAGGAATATGATCTTGAAAATTCAAATCTAAAATTCCTTTTAGCACTTCCTGAAAATTGGGATTTGAAGTCTACTACCATAAGAGACAACTATGACATTACTGAAATTACTCTTGATGAAATTTATGGTATGCTCAAGACTCATGAACTTGAGATGGATCAAAGGAGCAAAAGGCATGGAAAAAAGTCAAAGACAGTTGCTCTTAAAGCTGAGGAGGAATCTCCTAAAGTGGTGGTCTTAAAGAGGGGCAAAGGAAAGGCTCTCATCATAAAGTCTGATTCAGAATCATCAGATTCTGATGATGATGATTCAGAAACTGAAAGTTTATCTGAAGTGGATGTTGATGCAAAGATGATGCAGCTGTGTACTTTTATTGTGAAGGGTATCACAAAGATAGCCTACAAGAAATTCAGGAAGGGCAAGAAGTTTTCCAGGAAAGGTGGAAGTTCTGAAAAGAAAGGGTTAAGAAAGTCTGGAGGAAAAGAAGGAATGTTTGACAGAGGAGATAACTCAAATGTCAAATGCTACAATTGTGGTGAAAGAGGCCACATCTCTCCTGACTGCAAGAAAGGAAAAGGTGATAAAGGCCAATCACTTATCATAAAGAAGAAAAACTGGGTAGACACTTCAGGTTCTGAAGATGAGGAGAACTATGCCTTGATGGCAAATATTGATAGCAGTTCTGATGCTGCTGAATTGAAGGTACCTCAAACCACTCCTGCTTTTCTTACAGATGATATTACTAAGTTGAGATTATATCTTAAAACCATGTTCATTAGTTTTAGAGATCAGACTTTAACAAATGAAAGATTAATATCTGAAAGTCTTGCTCTTAGAAACAGAAATGACTACTTAGAAAAGGAGTTAGTTATATTTCATCAAACTTAGAAGGAAAGAGATGAGGCTTTGTATGTTAGAGATGAAGTGCTCAAACTGAATAAATCTCTTAAATCTTATTTAGAAAAGGAAAGAGAAATCATCAGGACTTGGACTAACTCTGGCAGAACAACTCAGAATATACTAAGTAGTGGAAACTGGAAAGAGGGCTTAGGTTATGAAGATTATAAACAAGAAAAGGAAACCGTGTCATCTAAATCAAACTTTACCAAGAAAGCTGAAATTCCTAAAGTTAATCCTGTTAAGTTTGTAGAAAAAACTGTAATGTCTGATTATGTAAAGATGAAAGATTCTAAGACAGAAGTCAAAGAAAAGTCAACTTCTGACAAATTAAAACAGGATAAACCAACTACAGTAATCATAGGTTCGATGACAAAGAAGCAGCTTAAGCATAAGCTGAAAGAGATTAGAAATATGAACAAGGTAAATGAAGCTAGGAAAAATAGGGATGGAAAGGAAGGTGTAAATTAAAGCAATAATTATATGCCTGTTCCTAATGCTCATAAAAGAAATGTTATAATTATGGAAACTCTAACCATCTTGCTTCTTTTTACAGGAAAAATAAAGATAAAAACTCTTTACCTCCTAGATCAGGAGTTAAGAGTCAGTCTGATAGGTTTAAACCACAAAATCCTTATTTTCATTGTGGTAGTTTATGGCATTCCATTTATACTTGTAAGGAATATCATAGTTTATACTATGATTATTATCAAATAAAACCTTCTTTAAAGAAAGTTAGTGTAATTCCTTCTAGTGTAAATTCTGATGCAAAGTCTGATATAAAGTCTGATAAACAACATGTTAGCATAAACTCTGAAATTAAATCCGCTGTAAATGCTAACAAACTTAAAAAGGCCAAAGGATCCAAGAAAGTCTTGGTCCTTAAAACTAACCATTAGTGGTCTTTGTGATTGCAGGGCAACAGGAAAAATATCCTAGTTCTGGACAGTGGATGTTCAGGACATATGACTGGAAATAAAGCCCCGCTATCAAACTTTGTGGAGAAAGCTGGCCGAGGAGTTTCTTATGGAGATAGAAACATGGGAAAAACTCTGGGATATGGCAATATAATTCTTGGAAATATCATCATTGAAACAGTAGCTCTTGTCCCTGGACTTAAACACAATCTGCTAAGTGTGAGTCAAATCTATGACAAAGGTTATCATGTGGATTTCTTTGAAGAACACTGTGAAGTTGTAAGTAATTCTACAGGCAAAGTGGTTTTGGAAGGTTACATACATGGTAACAATTTTGAAGACAGACTTTCAACAAACTCTGATAGTTCTGTAATCTGTCTGTTTAGCAGAGCATCAATTGAAGAAAGTTAGAATTGGCACAAGAGACTCTCTCATTTAAATTTCAATAACATAAATGAGCTAATAAAGAAAGATCTAGTAAGAGGACAACCAAAATCAGTATTTGCTCCCGATGGCCTTTGACATTCATGTCAAAAGGCAAAACAAAGAAAATCTTCATTCAAGAGCAAAACTGAATCCTCAATTCTTGAGCCTTATCACTTACTGCATGTTGATCTATTTGGTCCAGTCAATGTCATGTCTATTGCAAGGAAGAAATATGCTATGGTTATAGTGGATGAGTTCACAAGATACATATGGGTGTATTTCTTGCACAAGAAGAATGAAACTACATCTACTCTAACTGATCATGTCAGACGGCTGGATAAGTTGGTCAAAGATTCTTTTAAAATAATAAGTAGTGATAATGGCACTGAGTTCAAGAATTTAATCATGGAAGAGTTCTGCAAAGAGCATGGAATAAAGCAGAAATTTTCTGCACCTAGAACTCCACAGCTGAATGGAGTTATAGAAAGAAAGAACAAGACTCTTATTGAAGCTGCACAAATAATGATTGATGAAGAAAAGCTACCAACCTACTTTTGGGCGAACGCTATGTAGACTGCTTGTTTTACACAGAATGCTACACTCATAAACAAGCATGGAAAAACATCATATGAGATTGTGAATAAAAAGAAGCCAAATCTGAAATATTTTCATGTATTTGGATGCAAATGTTTTGTTTTTAAGACTCATCCTGAACAGCTGTCAAAATTTGATCTAAAAGATGATGAAGGAATTTTTGTTGGATATCCACTTTCCACAAAAGTTTTCGGAGTCTAGAATTTAAGAACAAGGGTTGTCATGGAATCTATCAATGTATCTTTTGATGATAAGAAGATTAATGGACTTGAAGATTTCAATGATCATGATCAGCTGAGATTTGAAAATGAAGATTTAAATCCTGATTCTGTAAATTCAGATGACCTAAATCTGGATCCTGTAAGTTTCTGACGGGTTAAATTCTGATGTCATTGAAACTGTGGTAACTACTCCAAAAGAAAGTGCACCTGTTCAGGGGGAGCAAGCTGATGAAAATACCACATCTCAAGACTCTCAAGAAGTATCAGAACCTGTCACTGGCTCTTCAAGTTCTGATTCATCAAGTGTTGATGAGCCAAATTATGATAATTCTGGAAACTCTGATTCTTCAATTCCTAAAGGATCCAACTCAAATTCTGAAGTCTCAGAGAGCATAACTACGGGGGAGCATCAGAAAAGGCTGATGGAGACAACATGGATCATGGGGGAGGATCCAGTTCTAGAGATCAACTTTCATCTGCAAGGAAGTGGACTAAAGCACACACAACTGACTTAATAATTGAGATCTTGAATTAGGTGTCAGAACTAGAACAGCAACATCAAATGAATGTCTATATCATTCCTTTCTATCTCAGACTGAACAAAAGAAAGTGGAAGAAAATCTTCAAGATGCTGATTGGGTGCAAGCAATGCAGGAAGAGTTAAATGAATTCAAAAGAAATAAAGTCTTGACCCTAGTGCCAAGACCAAAGAACAGATCAATTGTTGGTACAAAATGGGTGTTGAGAAACAAAACTGACAGTGATGGCATAATTACAAGAAACAAAGCAAGGTTGGTTGCTAAAGGTTACTCTCAACAGGAGGGTATTGACTATGATGAAACATTTGCACCAGTTACTAGATTGGAAGCCATAAGAATCTTTTTGGCTTATGCTGCTCACAAGAAGTTTAAAGTCTTTCAAATGGATGTGAAAAGTGCTTTTCTCAATGGAGAATTGGAAGAAGAGGTATATGTTGAACAACCTCTAGGATTTGTAGATCCAAAATTTCCTAATCATGTCTATAGACTTGATAAAGCTCTTTATGGCCTTAAGCAAGCTCCAAGAGCATGGTATGAGACTTTAGCTTAATTTATTCTGGAAAGTGGATTTAACAGAGGCACACTTGACAAGACTTTATTCTACCTCAAGCATGGAAAAAACTTACTTTTGGTACAGATATATGTTGATGATATCATCTTTGGCTCTACAAATACAAAATTTTGTGAAAGATTTTCCAAGTTAATGCAGTTAAGATATCAAATGAGTATGATGGGAGAATTGAGCTATTTTCTGGGACTTCAAGTCAAGCAAACTAAAGAAGGTAATTTTTTCATTCAATCAAAGTATACCAGAAATTTACTCAAGAAATTTGGAATGCAAGACAGTTCTACTGCATCAACTCCCATGGCCACTACAACCAAGTTAGATAAAGATAATGGAACATCGGTAGATATTATTAACTATAGAGGTATGATTGGCTCTTTACTCCATTTAATTGAAAGTAGACCTGATATTAAGTATGTTACCTGTCTTTGTGCAAGATTTCAGGATGATCCAAGAGAACCTCATCTAATAGCTGTGAAAAGAATTTTCAAGTGCCTTAAGGGTACAGCTGATCTAGGATTGTGGTATCCTAGGGAATCAGATTTTAAGCTAATAGGTTTCTCATAAGCAGATTTTACAGGATACAAAATAGACAGGAAAAACACTAGTGGAAGCTGCCAATTTCTTGGAGTCAGATTGGTTTCTTGGTTTAGTAAGAAACAGAAATCAATTTCCACATCAACTGCAGAAGTAGAATATATTGTTGTAGGAAGCTGTTGTGCACAGATTCTTTGGATGAAGAATCATCTACTGGACTATGGGTTAGAATTTTCTAAAATACCCATTTACTGTGATAATCAAAGTGCTATTGCTATGCCAGGTAATCCAGTTCAACACTCAATGACAAAGCACATCAGCATTTGGTACCATTTCATAAGGGAGCATATGATGGAAGATACAGTGGAATTGCATTTTGTCCCAACAGATCAACAACTAGTAGATACCTTCACAAAACCACTATGTGAAGCTACTTTTACAAGACTGGTAAATGAACTTGAAATAGTTTCAGGTTCTTTCTTAAAATCTGCTTAGTTTTTGTTCTTATGCATCAGTCTTTATGATCAGTGTTTATAGATTGTCTTATCTCTATGTAATTTTTTCTTAAAATAAAAACATATTAAATACTGATTGTTATCTAATTTGATTCTATAAACTCTGAAAGTGTTTTGAATGTTCTGTTACTATTCAATCCAATGGGGAATAATTGTTAGATGCTGACCTAGTAGTCTTTAACATACTATATATCCCATGTTTGAATTAGTTGTTTATGTGGAAATCTCAAACACAAGCAAATTCTGATTTTGAGCTTAGTCAAATTTACTTTGTGTATCTTATTAATAAGCCACAAACTAGATTCTTGCTTCTCATCTGTCAAATTCTGATGTCAGTAAATCTTAAGGACGAACTACATGTTTGATAAGCCTCACTTATCTGAAGAAAAGAAAAAAAAAATTTGAAATCAGGTACTCCTTTGAGATCTAGAGTAATATATGTGAAAGGGAAGACCCAAGTGCATTGCTGGTATTAAGTTATATGTATTAGAAAAGCAAATTTTTCATGCTGACTTTTCACATTCTCTGATTACTGGAGAAATATTCTGATAACAGTATAAATTCTGATAGCAGATGTAACTCATTCACACTGAGAAGCCACTGTAAAAAGAATGTCAAAAGATGCATAAAATGCGCACAAACAGTTGAGGTAGACTCTTGCATAAATTTATTCTATAGTAGACTTCAAAATTACATACATATTTTAAGCACTTTTCTTAGTTATGTTTTATTTCTAAGATATACCGAAGTTTGTCAGACTTTAATCATTTTCTGATCATTTGCAAATGCACACACACTCTCACTCCATATGAATGATGAAAATGACTGTGGTGATTAAGTTGTTTTTGACAAACAGTTATGTATTATTTGCATAAATTCTGAGGACAAGTTCTGATAAAAGTTCTAATGATTAAACTCTGAAGAAACCAGTCAGCATTTGTGTGAAGAATCACAGAAATAGACATTCACTTTTTGAGGACAGAAGCCATGTTCTGATGACCGTTAAATTATGATAATAGTCAAGTTCTGATATAAATACTGATGGAAACTCTGATGCTTACATGGAATTATTTAATTACTTAGCTTATTTTTAGAGTTTACTGTAACGGTTATATTTTGTCAGAAAATAATTAAGTGAGATAAAAATAGTGATAATCATTTAGTTTATGGGTTGCATGTTTGTTTATGTAACAACATGTGACCAATAATTACTGTTTACTTCCCGTGCCCACTAACTACTGCTTTGACTATTTACTGGATGACAAGTGTAAAGTGTATGTTTTACTTCCAAAGAGCCGTTTAGTGGAAAGAGTATAAATATTAGAGACAAAGGATTACCCAAATCTTTTACTTTCTCTCTTACTTTCTCTCTTAAATCTATTACTCTCTCTCTCTTTTACTCTCTATTTTCTGATGGGCTTTCTTACAGGCATTTTAACAAACACCTTGTGAACACACACTTTCTCACTTATTTCTTTACAGAAATGGCACCCAAAGATCTAATCTATGATGGAGCCAAGTTTGTTCCTAATAACTACATGGCTATTGTTTCTAAGGACGAGGCTCCATCAGAACTTCGTTTCGTCCAAGACTTTATTTCTCAAAGTGAAGTAGGCTAGGCACTGACCCAACCTCAGGTTCTCTTAGGCAAGCAAATACTGGAATTTTGGAGGACTGGTGTTTATGATGATGCCGGAAATGCTGGGTCCCCAAGTATTATCTTTACAACATGGGAGGATGAGCATATGGTGACCTTGTCAACTGTTCAACAAGCACTATATTTGCCAGAAGATTGCACCATCAATTCATCAGTTGAGGAGCCAGCTCTTCACCAAATGATGGCAAATCTGGGCTATGAAATGTCTTTGGCAAAGCTGGGACAATTGAAGAGACCCCACATCAGGAGGGAGTGGAGTTTTTTCTTTGACTGTATTACAAAAGCTTTCGCCAACAATTGTTCAAACTTTGATGCTATACCAATCCTGAGCCAGCAAATTGGGTGTGCTCTTATTAATCAAACTTATTTTTATTATTCTAGTGATGTGCTAGGTTTTATAGGTGATAGGATGAAAGAAGATAGCATCACGCTTTATTTTGCTAGATTCTGTCAACTTATATACAGATCTGTTGTTCTAATGCACGTCAGAACTTTAGTGAGACAATTGAACCCTTTAAACTTCATAAAAGGGCTTTCACAGACTTATTATCTACTGATAATAAGAAAGCATTACTAAGACCCCTCCAAATTCCTCTCTCTGTTAAACAATTCTTAGTAAATGCCGATTCTCACATATACAGTACCATATATCTTGATGTTGCCCCTACACAACCTACCACCTCTCAACCTCCATCAACACAATCTTCACAACCACAACCATCACAGCCTACCATCAGAACCTATTTCTAACCAGCACAATCCTCACAACCATCACAGCCTACCATTAGAACTTATATCCAACCTGTACAATCTTCTCAACAACAACCATCAACACCTACAATCAGAACCTCATCCTCTAGGCCTAAAAGGAATATCTTTGTGCCTAGATCTCCACCAAGAAGAAAAAGAAGGATTATTCGAAGGGATGAATCTGATGAAGATGAACAGGTACAGGTTCCCACATCAGAACCTGTAGAGTTAGAAGCTGAAAATATAATTTTTTAGAAGGAAGTAGCAGCTGAAAAGATAACTTCTCAGAAGGAAACTGAAGCTAAGGGTTCTGGTATTTCAAAGAGGAAAAGAACTTCAAGTTCTAATGTTGCATAAGCAACTCCTCCACCATCCAGAAGATCAAAGAAGATGAGAGCACGAAGGCATATGGCACAACCTGAATCTGAGGATGCTACATAAACTGAGGAAGGGGATCAGGAATCTCTGATCTCAAAAGAACCTACAATCACTGAAGCCCTTCCAGCACCTGGAAACACTGTTCATTACACAGTGATTACACCTCATGCCTCTCCTAATAAAGAAAATGTTCCAGATCAAGATTCAGGATTAAGTCCTGAAATTGATATTCCCAGGCTGAGCATTCCATCTGTCTTGTATTTGGAAGCATCACAAGAAAAGGTCACAACTCCACCTGTTTCTCTAATAAATGCTGATATTCTAACTACTCAAATTCTGGATGTGGAAACAGATGAAGTTGTACCAAAATCTCCCACAGCCACCCACATACTTGTGGTATCAGAAGATGAGGAGATGTTAGCAAGTTCTGGAGAGTCAACTCCAGTAAACACACCAACTCAAATTCTTTGAAAGGAGGCACTGATTAAAAAGTTTGTTGAACAAGATGCTCCTGTTCCTTGGAAAGAAACTCATAGAGGAGTTAAGTAGACCAAGAAATGGAATGAATCTGATTTCTTTCCAAGCTCCAAAGTTCTGTCAGATCATATTGCTAAAGCTGATAAGTTGATGAGATCATGGTAAGGTTGATAGACTACAGGAAAATGTTGATAAGTTGGACCAGATGCTCAAGCTAGACAAAAAGAGGTTTATCGGACCTATTCATGAGAAAGTATAGGCTATTGAGAAAGTTCAAGAAAAGCAACATACCCAACTAACTGAGGTCCTGCAAAATCAAGATTTTCAACAAGCTCAACTGAATGAAATTCAATCTTTAGTAGTTAAATAAAAATTAAATAAAAAGGGGGAGAAGGTAGTTAAATAAAAATTCTCAACTAGTCAAGTACTGAAGAAGAAGGATGATGAAGAAGATGACCAGGGAAACCCTAGAAAGGGCAGAGGTCAAGTTAAAGGTCATGGGCAAAGCATCAAAGTTTCTTCACAGAAACTGATTTCTAATTCATGCAAATCTTCTACACAGAACATTTCAAGTTCTGATGTTGTGAATACTCAAGTTCTGAAAGCAAGTTTTGATGATCAAAGTCTGATATCAAGTTCTAATCTTCTTATTCAAGCTGAAAGTCAAGACTCTCAGAAGTTTTTGCAAACTCTGAAGCTCAAAGAAAGGGAGACTATAGTCTATTATAAAGATCCCAAGATTTAGACACTTGATGAAGAAATTGCTAGAAGATTATTTCTCAAGCATAATCCTGGAATGGATTTAGAGATTCTCAAGGAGGAAGAAGCTAGATTTGTAGATGAGAAGATAAATCTTAAATCTAAAGCTTCTGATGCAAATAAACCTCCAAGGCCAAAGGCAAAAGGCATTGTGATCAAGGAGAAGTCAATTTCCGAGGCTTCAAAGCCCAAGGCAAGATCACAAATTGAGATTGATTCAAAGGATAAAGGAAAAGGAGAGATTGATGAACCAACAAAGACACATGAGATGAAGATTCCTCAAGTCCTGATGAAACCAGTGTGCAAAATGGTTAATTTCTTGATGATACAGCTGCTGAAGATGAAACTGTTGAAACTCTGAAAAGAAGGAAGATAACAGAAGAATCTAAAACAACCTCTGACATCGCTCAAGTTGTTCAGAGTGAAGAACAACAAACTACAGAAGAAACAAAAAATTCTGATCAAATCATCAAGGCATCAACCTCTGATAGTGCTCAAGTTGATTTGAACAAAATGATAGTTACTGATAAGAGAAAACTCCTATGGAAGAATGTTAATCCATCAGATCCTAAGAAAAGTCAATTATTATCTGATTTCATGACTATTGGATTAAAAGCCAGAGAAGCAAGAGACAGAGCTGGATTAGGTTATGAAGAAGCCAAGATCAAGACAGGAGTTGAAGTACTTACAAGAGATCCATTTTTTTTAACTGACAAATCTCTTGAAGAAGTTACACAGAAAAACCTTGATAAGGTTATATCTGTTCAAGTGGTTCTGGATTCTCATGATAAAAGTAATGTCAAAGAAAATCTGATTCTGTTTCTTGAAGATGGAAGAACATACAGAATCTCAGAATTAGATGTGTTGAAAAAATCTCTGAAAGAACTTCAATTCTTTCATTATCTTCTGGAGATAAAGTCTGAGATTACCTGGAAATGGTCGAATTTCATCATGAAGACCATAAGGGATAAAGCAAGAATTTATGGATCAAGGGTTACAGAATTCATTCCAAATATAGTTGAAGATGATGTAAGTGAAATTTCAATGAAGAAGAATTCTGCTAAACTTGAAGTTATTCTAAAAGAGAAATGTTTGTGCTATAATGAAGACTCATCTCATCCAAGAGTAATCAGACTTGGTGATGGATTAGAAAGAACTCATATCTCAGCACATAGGACTGCAATCTATCAGATTGGAAGTCAAGATGAAGAGATGAAGCAAGTCAAAGCTACAGTAGCTCAAGTCCGGAGGAATGCAGAAGAGAAGCTGATATCAAACTTTGTCAAGAATCATTTTGGATTCAGATTGACTCAGTAAATTTGGTAAAAGCTACACGGACTATAAGTTGTAGTTAGTTGTCTAATTAAACTCTCATTACATTTGTACTTAAATGTTTCTGAGATCATCAAATCTATTAACTTGTATATTTTTCAAAATTTACAAGTTGGGGAGATTGTTAGATATATTTGAGATGTCATGTCTAATCTGTTATGTTTAGTTTCAGAACTTAATATCAGGACTTACTGGAAATCAGAACTTACTGATGTCAGAATTTATATCAGAACTTAAGGCCTTCGGGATTTATATCAGGACTTAAGTGCTGATACTTCTGATAAGGAAAGCAACTAGTTTACAGGAAATTATTGTGAATTAAATAATAAAAGATATGCATGAAGAGTTAGAGGACTAAAAGACTTGTAGAAGATAATATTTGATTGATATATTTTAGGAGACATAATTATATTCCATATCAATTAGAAAAAATCCTATAACTGTGTACTATATAAACACAGCTTAGGGTTTACACTATATGTGTTATCATTCATGAGAGAATATTATTCATTATAACCCTAGCAGCTCTTAGTGATATTGTTCATCACTGAGAGTGAACAACTGTTCTATTGTAACAAAGTTTATTATATTGAATATACTTGATTACTGTTACATACTTGTGTTGATAAATCGATTTGATTGTATAAACACTATATTCAACCCCCTTCTATAGTGTTGTGTGACCTAACAAGTGGTATCAGAGCTACTCTATTGATATACAAACAGTAAGATCTGGATTATAATCATATCTGAATAAACATAAACTCCAACCAAGCCCACCAAAACTCAAGACAATCAAAACAATCAAACCCACAATCGATAGAAACTATTAGGGTTCCCATACTGAGAGCATCTGAGTATCCTATATGGAAGGTAAAGATGGCTATGTTTCTGGAAGCCATAGATCCAGAATTTCTTGATAGAATTAATGATGGACCACATATGCCTACCAAGCTTTCAGTTGTAGTTCCTGATCAACCAGCAAAGGTTATACCAAAGGAGAAAGGGGATTACACAGCTAAAGACATCTCATATATTGCCAAGGATGCAAGCATAAGGCATTTGTTGCATAGTGCAATTGACAATGTCATGTCAAACAGGGTAACTGGATGCAAGACTGCAAAGAAGATATGGGATGCTTTGGAGACAAGATGCCAGGGAACTGAAGCCATAAAAAAGAACAGGAAGAAAATACTCACACATGAGTATGAGCACTTTGACTCAAAATTAATGTTTATTCATATATTTAGGATTTTGTGATGATTTTGAATGGTTTTTAATCTTCAATTAATGTTTTCAGATTAATTTTGAGTTTGAGCAATTGTAGCAGCAAGTTGTTTCATGGAATATGTAAGGTTTTTTTTTATTTTATACTCTATCTTAAGGTGCTATACTAGAATCTAATTTTACACTTGAATCTTGATATAGACTATAGTGCTGCTCATAGCTCCTCTAGTAATTTTTTTAAAACTATTGATATAATTTCGCATGCATATAGTTTTTTTCTTTTTCTGTATGTGGAGATATTAATTTTACAGTAAAATAGAAATACTTTTGCATTTTTTATTTTAATTCTATAGTAGAACTGTGTTTATAGTGTTTGACTTACTAGTATTTGATTTACTGTAAAAAATATTTGAATTTTTGTAGTTTTATATATCTTGTATAGTAGAATCACATGAGTATTTTATATTTGTGCACTAGATTTCATTTTTAATCATGTGTATTTGTTGTTAGTAGATATTGATTCTATAATAGAATCAAAAAAATCTAGAGTAGAAGCAACACTATCTCATTAAACTGGTATTTTTTGTATATTTTGATTTTACATAGAAGGTTGTTTTAGTGAGGTGATTTCAATCCTAATAGACAAGAAAAATATTTAATTTGATAGAATCTATAAAATCTCCAAATGTACCCTACAAGGTTGCTTATACTATTACAATCTCCAAATTTGATAAAATGCAAGTTATGACCCATTATGATGCAAAATATCCCAAGACAGTGATCGGAGTGGAATGCTTTTTATGAAAATTAAGTGTAGGCATATTAATGCGATATTCATTTAATCATGAATATATTAATAGTCAATGTGTAACTTTTTATTATGAATGAACATAACTAAAATTTACGTATGGTGATGGTAAAAAAGTTATAGTCTAGAGTGGTTCAAGAGTGGGTCAAGTGTGTAAAAATTGCTAGCTCTTGGTGCTAAACGAGATCTAGAGTTTTAATATTTTTACCATGACCTCGTCTACTTGAAATATAATCTTACTAATTTAAAAACCGTACATTTACGGTGGTGGTGATGTTGATAGTGGTCAAGCCGAGTTAAGTATATACTTACCATAAATGACATAATTGCTCAAATATGAATAATAAGTTTTCGCTTAGAAGTAAGTTTTTAGTGTTAAGTTGTTATGTGACGAACAACCTGTAAATTAATTTGTACTTGTAATTTACAATTAATGTACAAGTAAGTGAGAAGAGAAGATCCTAAATTACAATATCTTCACTATTATATCTCAAAACTCTTACTAAAGTGCATGTATATGCAAGAGCAGCTAGTAGTGATGTTATGGACCTGATTGAGTTATGCCGAGTTCATTATTTCTTAGGTCTGAATAAAAGAGCTGATATAATTATATTAAATTCTAGTTCTAGTGATTCTACAAGCTTCAAAGCAGTAGAAGATTCGCTTTCTACGAGAAAGGTATATTCAACATTCTATATAATTTATAAATTTGTTGAGCCATTTATAATTGATCTAAGTGTATGATTTTTTCTATTTAGGACATACTAATGTGAATCTAAATATTGACTATTCTTTATTTAGTTTAGGATGCATATTAATGTGAACTGTAGGTGCAATTTATCTCAGATTTTTGTTCATTGCTCTTGAAAAGCAAATAGAAAAATAAAGGACAACCGATAGGTAAAACATATTCCAATCATATTATGAATTTGCAAAGCAAAAGATATCTTAATTTCTTAGAGTTGAATAATTGACTATAACATTAACTAAGAATTATTTCAATTATTTCAGATGTTCATATGAGTTGTTCGGGGAGATATTTTCCGGGGAATTATTAAATTCTTGATTTTGGACTTAGAAATGTTGACTGGTTTTGGAAGCATTAGAAATCCTAAATTTGAGAATATTACTGGAAATAAATTATAAATATGCATTCTCTTTTTGAGCAGCAGTATATAGGTGGTATCAGTACAATTAAGGAAAAGATTGTTGATGGAATAATCATGGAATAATTTAAAAATATGTTTCATACCCCAACTCATTGGACTCATCCGTATTGTTTAGCTATTGTATAGGAAAAAATTTATTTGACAGTATTGGAGAATCAGAGAAGGGGACAGGATAAGGTCCATGAGTTTTTACCTGTAAAATAAAACTCGCGTCAGGAGAAAAATCTAGACCATTCTGGAGAATGCGTAAAGAAAGTTAGAAAAATTAGTAATACCACAAATTTACTAGTCCAGCTTCCCCTTGATATCTTGTAAAATACAGCAATTCAAGTAATATTTTCAAGTGGTTTTGAAATAGAAAAAAGTGTTTGTTGCATATCATCAAATGCATTTGATCCATTCTCTGTGGATGTGTGGGATTCATTCAAGAGCTTTTTGTGACAATTACTACTTTTAGGAGCTCGTTAATGAATTACATTTGGCGAGGCTTCTTTGCAAATATTTACTATTTGAAACTAGTTTTATGTTTCCACCTTACATGTTGTTGGTAGGGCATGCGACTGTAATTTCATATTTATAGTGTTTAATTGATGACTTTTTCTCCACTATTTAAGGTTTAGTTGTATTTAGTTTGAAATTTAATATACCTAGGGATGATTTAGTTTGAGACAAAAGTATGGGTAAGATAATTTAGGTTATTCATAAGACTGAAGACATTTTTCTTTGTGTATATCATAATATATGTATAATCTACTAATGTGTAGATTGTAAGAATATAATATGTGTATTGCTTTATGAGATTATTTGGAGTAGTTTTTAGCAGAATTTGGACTATAGAATTTTTGCGCTTGCAGTATTGTATTTGCTGAATTTTTTGGAGAATTTTTTAACAGTTTTTGTTCTGCAATAAGTCAAAAAGTCCATGTAGAGAAATGGAGATATCGACAAGTCAATTCATCATGTAGAGAACTGAAGATATCGACAAGTCAAAAAGCTCATGTAGAGAACTAGAGATATTGACAAGTCAAAAAGCTTATGTAGAAAATTGGTGATATCGATAAATCATTCTACTTATAGTGAGATGGGGACCTCGACAAGTCAAAAGGCTATTGTTAAGTGGCATTTATGTCCACTTAGAATGCTCTAATAAAGGCTTGAATTGGTGTTTTGTACTCAAGTTGTTTGTGTTTTTGATGCTTTTTTGTAGTATTTTACATTTCAGGCAAAAATAAGGGATCAAGGAGATTTATCATTGCTTTGGTGCTAAATTGGTGTTAGGAAGGTGTCCTGGGAGTTTGCTCATGCAATGCCATCAAGAACCAGCAAATAAAAGAAAGCAAGTCAGTTTTTCCAGAATGTCAGCGCGCCCGCGCTGTGCTAGTGCGTGGACGCGCCAGAGAAGCAGAAGGATGCATGCCCGCGCTAATAAAGCGGGGTCCCGACTGGTTGAAAGCTGGGAATTCTATTTCAAGTACAAGAGTGATTTTCTTGAGTTCTCTTCTTATTGGGATGCTATATAAAGACATCTTAAAGATGTTTTTCATAACAGAGCTTAAGGAGAAGACATCAAGAAGACCTCGGAGCACAAATACAACCTAGGCAAAGAGGATCTAGTTTATTCTTGTGATTCTTTGTTTTAAATTCTAATCTTGGATGCTAGTTTTCTTGTTTTGTTGAACCTATACTCTTGTTTAACGTACTTGATTATTATTCAGTTTATTAAAGACTTAGTTTATTATACCATGCTTTCATCGGAACCCACGGTGATGATGAGTTCGGTTATGGGCTAATCGTTATCGTGGGGTTCTAGTGGATTTACTATAGATTTCAATAGTTAATATGTTTTGATATCTTAGTGTACGACAAATGTATAATATCCTAGTATTGGTTGTGCTTATTCGTCTTATGAGCATCGCGAACTTATAAGATAGCGTATTAATCTCTATTGAAGTGAAAGTGAATATAGGGGTTTAGAATATACCATGCTAGCATAGGTTCATGTATTTGATAAACATGATTTGTAGGTACTTTTAACCATGTTACTTGCCCTATGCAATCACGATAGTTAACTTGTTCATTAAACCGTTATGTTATCAAATTCTATAGACATATAGGGTCTCAATATAATAGGTGTCTATTCAGATTCTATCTCTTTTGTGGATGTCTGGTAGTAGGTTATTTGTATAACGAAAGTTGGCGCTTACTAGTTTCATATTGTCTGATTAGTGTCATCACCATTGCATGCTAAGGATATGAACAAAAAGGCTATTGAATGAAGTAGTAATGAAGTTAGAATCCCATGTTTGTGTTATATAAGTAAATCACCCTTTTAATCTTTTAGTTAATTACATGTTAGTTAATAATCTTAGTTATAAATAATCTCAACTTGTTATCATCTTATCATTCAATAATTACCATACCATCATTGCATAAGTACATTAATAAATTCTATATTACTTGCGATCATGTATATTTGTGTGAATATTAGCGCGTGTTTTTGTCCTAACAAGTTTTTAGCGCCACTGCCGGGGACTCGGTGTTAATTTTTAGTTTATGTTCTTGACATCAGCGATCGTTAAAGTTCACTGACTCGGATATTTTACTTACTTGTTTACTTGTAGCTTTTCAGGTACTTTAGAGAACGTTTATGCTAACATATTCTCGATCTCGAAAGAGAACGCTGGATAAAGAGGAGGAAGAAGTTTTAGTAGAGGAAGAAGTTCTTGCTAAGGAGGAGAAAGTTGAAGGAGAAGCTCATGTTGCAATGGGTGAACCAGAAGCAAATACAAAGGCATTGATGGACTACTCTCAGCTGAAAATCATTGATATCCAGTTTAGCATTGTCAGGCCATCCATCATGGCTAACACTTTTGAAATCAAGGCTAGCATGATTCGGATGGTACAGAACTCGGTTCAGTTTGGGGGTTCTCCAACGGAAGATCCCAACATGCATATCAGAGATTTCATCGAGATCTGCGACACTTTCAAAATCAATGTCTCTGAAGATACTATTAAGTTGAGGCTATTCCCATTCTCTATGAGGGATAAAGCTAAGTGTTGGTTATATTCTCTACCACCAGGCTCAATCACCAAGTGGGAAGATCTTGCTCAGAAGTTTCTCACTAAATTCTTCCCTATGGCGAAGACAGCTGCAATCAGGAATGCTTTTACTCAATTTGCGCAGCAATCGGGAGAATCTTTGTGTGAAGCTTGGGATCATCATAAGGAGATGCTTAGGAAGTGTCCTCATCATGGGATACCTGACTGGATAATTATTCACTGCTTTTATAATGGATTGGGTACAACTTCTGGACCCATGCTTGATGTAGCATCAGGTAGAGCCTTGTGCGCTAAGAGCTACGATAAAGATTATGATTTGATTAAACTGATGGCTGCTAATGAATATCAGAATCCTTCTTAGAGACTAACTCAAGGCAAAGTAGCAGGAATTCTCGAGGTAGATGCTGCTACTGCTATAGCTGCTCAGCTTATAGCTTTGATGATGAAGGTGGATTCTTTGGCTAATTATGGAGTTAATCAGATCACTAGTGTCTTTGAGCTTTATACTGGTGCGCATGAGACAGTGCAGTGTTCTATTTCTAGCGAATCAGCTCACTTCATGAGCAACTTTTAGAGGTCACAGCAACCAGTCCTAGCCACCTATCATCCCAACAACTGCAATCATCATAACTTCAGCTGGAACAACACTAAGAATGTGGTGCAACATCCTTATCAGCTGTATGCCGCAAAGCAATACTACCGTCTTGGTTTTCAACAACCGCAATACGCACCAAGACAACAACTCCAACTGCAACAATCTAATGAAAACTTTGAATTGGAGGAGTTTAGGCTCATGTACATGAGCCAAACGGTTTCTATCAAGACCTTGGAAAATCAAATTGGGCAGATTGACAATGCCTTGCTGAATCGACAACCTGGTACCCTCCTTAGTGACACTAAAGTGCTAGGAAAGAAGGAAGCAAAAGAGCAGGTTAAGGCAATTATATTGAAGTCTGGGAAGGTTGCAAGCCAAGAAAAAGCTCAAGTTCAAGAATCTGAAGATGTGGCTGAAGAAGAAGTGCAGAAGAAAGCAGAAGTGGAACCAAGGAAGCAAAATATGGAACACACTCCTCCCGAGGGTAATATATGGGTGAAACTGATCAATCCTCCACTACCTTTTCCTAAGAGGCTGCAGAAGTAAAAGTTGGATAAGCAGTTAACGAAGTTTCTTGAGGTGTTCAAGAAACTTCATATCAACATACCTTTCCATGAAGCTCTTGAATAGATGCCTAGCTATGTCAAGTTTATGAAATATATTCTCTCTCGGAAAGTGAAGCTCAATGAAATAGAGATCATTGCTCTCACAGAGGAATGCATTGATGTGGTGGAACAGAAGTTGCCTCCAAAGCTTAAAGATCCTGAAAGCCTCACTATTTCTTGCACCATTGGAAAAGTGTCATTCGACAACTGCTTATGTGACATGGGAGCTAGCATCAATTTGATGCCTTTGTCTATCTTCAAGAAGTTGGACTTACCTGATCCAAAGCCTACGTATATGACCTTGTAGTTGGCCGAACGTTCTACGAGGCATTATGGAGGATATCTTGGTCAAGGTGGATGAACTCATCTTTCATGTATATTTTGTAATTCTTGATTTCGAGGAGGATTAGAAGATTCCCATAATCTTGGGAAGACCATTCTTGGCTACGGGCCGAACCTTGATTGATGTGTAGAAGGGTGAGCTCACTATGTGAGTACTGGTTCAAAATGTGACTTTTAATGTGTTTAATGTCATGAAATTCCGTACTGATAATAAGGAGTGCATAAAAGTGTAGTTGGTCGATTATGTGGTTACTTCAGAACTTGATCAAATGCTAAGGTCTAATGCCTTAGAGAAAGCCTTGGTGGGAAATTCAGATAGTGAAGATGACAAAGGTGATGAGCAGTTGCAATATTTGAATGCTTCTCATTGGAAGGGAATGATGGATATGCCATTTGAATCTCTTAGATTGGAAGAGCTGAAAAATTCTCCAAAATGCCTCAAGTCATCTATTGCGTAATCTCCTACACTCGGGTTTAAACCATTACCTGAACACTTGAGGTATGCATTTTTAGGTGATGCATCTACTTTACATGTTATTATTGCATCTGACCTTTCAGATAGTGATGAGGATAAGTTCTTGAGGATTCTGAGAGAGTTCAAATTGGTAATACGATGGACTATAGCAGATATCAAGGGAATCAACCCTTCTTATTGCATGCATAAGGTTCTGCTACAGGAAGGTAACAAGCCAACTATTAAGCAACAAAGAATGCTTAATCCAATCATGAAAGAAGTTATGAAGAAGGAACTTCTTAAGTGGCTAGATGTAGGGATCATCTATCATATTTCTGACAGTTCTTGGGTGAGTCCAGTAAAATGTGTGTCGATGAAAGGAGGCGTCAAAGTTGTTGCTAATGAGAAGAATGAGCTCATTCCTACTCGAACAATCATATCGTGGAGAGTTTGCATGGATTACAGGAAGCTGAATAAAGCTACGAGGAAGGATCACTTCCCTGTTTCCTTTATTCATCAGATGATTGACAGGTTGGCTAGGCATGAGTGCTATTGTCTTCTGGATGGCTATTCGGGTTATAATCAAATTTGTATCGATTAAGAGGATCAAGAAAAGACTACTTTTACTTGTCCATATGGTACTTTTGCACCTGCCACATTTCAGAGATGCATAATGGGTATCTTCTATGACATGATTGGTGAGAATATGGAGGTATTTAAGGATGATTCCTCTGTATTCGATGATTCTTTTGATGAGTGCTTGCAAAATCTTGGCACCATTCTTAAAAGATGTGTTGAGACCAATCTGGTTCTCAACCGGGAGAAATGTCACTTTCTGGTGTAATAGGGCATCATTCTTAGGCACAAGGTCTCTAGTATAGGTCTTGAGGTGGATAAAGCCAAGGTGAGGGTCATTGAAAACCTTCCTCTACCAATTTCAGTTAAGGGAGTCCGCAGCTTTCTTAGCCATGCGAGTTTCTATCGGCGTTTCATCAAGGACTTCTCTAAAATCTCTAAACCCTTGTACAATCTTTTAGAGAAAGATGTCCCTTTTAAGTTTGATGATGAGTGCCTAGCTGCTTTTGAGAGCTTAAAAAAAAGTTTGATCACGGCACTTATCATAACTGCACCTCTAAAAAAAGATATGTGTTGATGCATAATTGACCACGAGCGTGCTCTTTAATACTCGAGTTATTAAGTTCATAGGGGGCTTTGTGCCTAGTGACCTAAGGCTTTTATAGTCTTGGATCCACTAACCTAACGCTCACTACATGGGTATTATTGCATAAGTCTTTTGTGGACCTCACTCATTGCACGATCAAATAAGCATATTTGTGATTGTTTAGGTGTTGTGAATAAAAGCATGAATCCATGTAATAACTCTGATATAAGAATTAAAGTATTGTGAGTCATTTTGAGTTTAGCGTTTATTCTATTTATAACCTTGTGATTGCCTTGATGAGTAGTAAGTGATGATTATTGATTTAGTTGCGATAGTATATATTTTAAGCATCTGCAAACAAGCACATTTCTGGCTTGTAAGTTGATTTGTGGGATTTGAATTGATCTTTGTGTGAATAACTGCATTTGTTGAGATGTTGCTCATTGGTTGGTTTAGTTAATCTGAGGGGATCGTTGCATTCATGTAGTTGCATTCATACATTTTTATTTCTTGTTATTTGAGTCTGTTTATGCTTGAGGACAAGCATCGGTTCAAGTTTGGGGTGTGTTAAGTGGCATTTATGTCCACTTAGAATGCTCTATAAAGGCCTGAATTGGTATTTTGTACTCAAGTTGTTTCTGTTTTTGATGCGTTTTTGTAGTGTTTTGCATCTAAGGCATAAATAAGGGATCAAGGAGATTTAACATTTCTTTGGTGCTAAATTGGTGTAAGGAAGGTGTTATGGGAGTTTGCTCCTGGAATGTCATCAAGGATCAGCAAATAAAAGAAAGCAAATCAGTTTTTCCAGAATGCCAACGTGCCCTCGCTGTGCTAGCGTGCGACCGCGCCAGAGAAGTAGAAGGACAGCGCGCCCACGCTGATGAAGCGCGCGCCCGCGCCGAGTCAAAAGCTCAGAATCCTATTTAAGTACAATAGTGATTTTCTGGACTTCTCTTCTGATTAGGCTGCTATATATAGACAACTTAAAGTCGTTTTTCGTAACAAAGCTTAAGGAGAAGACAACTAGAAGACCTTGGAGCATAAATACAACCAAGGCGAAGAGGATCTAGTTTATTCTTGTGATTCTTTATTTTAAGTTCTAATCTTGGATGCTAGTTTTCTTATTTTGTTGAACCTATACTCTTGTTTAACGTACTTGATTATTATTCAGTTTATTAAAGACTTAGTTTATTATACCAATATTTTATTGGAACCCATGGTAATGATGAGTTTGGTTATGGGCTAATTGTTATTGTGGGGTTCTAGTGGATTTACTATAGATTTCAATAGTTAATATGTTTTGATACCTTAGTGTACGACAAATGTATCATATCCTAGTATTGGTTGTGCTTATTCGTCTTATGAGCGTCGCAAAATTATAATATAACGTTTTAATCTCTATTTAAGTGAAAGTGAATATAGGGGTTTAGAATATACGCAGCTAGCATAGGTTCATGTATTTGATAAGCATGATTCATAGGTAATTTTAACAATCATACTTGCCCTATGTAATCACGATAGATAACTTGTTCATTAAACCGTTATGTTGTCAAATTCTATAGACATATAGGGTCTCAATATAATTGGTGTATATTCAGCTTCTATCTCTTTTGTGGATGTCTGGTAGTAGGGTATTTGTATAAGGAAAGTTGGCGCTTACTACTTTCGTGTTTTCTGATTAGAGCATCACCATTGCATGCTAAGGATAAGAACAAAAAGGCTATTGAATGAAGTAGTAATGAAGTTAGAATCCCATGTTTGTGTTATATAAGTAAATCACCCTTTTAATCTCTTAGTTAATTGCATGTTAGTTAATAATCTTTGTTATAAATAATCTCAACTTGTTATCATCTTAGTATTGAATAATAACAATGCCATCATTGCATAAGTACATTAATTGAATTTAACCTAAACCAGTCTCTGTGAGAACGAACTAGAATTAATTCTATATTACTTGCGATCGCGTATACTTGCGTGAATATTAGTGCCTATTTTCATCCTTACAGTTGTGTAGAGAATTTGAGATATCAATAAGTCATTTTACTGAATATCAAAATTATTTTATGTTCAATTATACTGAATATTTATTGTTGATTTATTGATTACAAATTTAAGTCAGAAATAGAGATTAACCGGCTAATGAAAGTAGATTGTGAATGGCATGTGCTTCTGGACAAAGGCAAGTTTACTCTATCCCCTTATTCATGCTTATTAAATTTTAAAATATTGAATTATTTTTTGTAAAATTCAATTGATCATTTCATTTTATGTTTTTTTTTATCTTGAGAATATATTTTCCTTCTAAATCCTGATAAATACGGACGTGTTATCCCCTTTGTACATAGAATATTCATTTGGGTAATTTATCGCTTTTAATAATGATGACTTTAAATCTAGGTGTGTTTATTTTTTTTTAACCACCAAATTTTATTGTCATTAGTTGAATCCATGTTTCAGATTAACCTTCTGAATCATTTGATACCATTGACCTAATTGCGCATAGGAAATTTCCAAAATCTTATTATTATTTAACGGTGGAGCCATCTTTAAATATTTTGTTTTATTATAATTTAGCAAGCAAGGGTTGTTTATCATTCAAGCAACCCAAACCTTATTTAATATCGATTATTCTCAATATTTTGAGAAGATCACTATTTTAAATCGTTGTTCATTATCTTATTCGTAACGAACTGTATTCTTAAAAGTACAATTGGTTTATCGTTCTAGCCAGTACTATCTTTCATTATTTAATTGATTTTGATGCTTGAATTTTATGATTCAAATTTTGAAAATGTTCATTCATCGGTGAATATCTTACTCACAGAATAGTCAACATGGGAGGTGCCCATGGTTTGAAATTGTTTATCCCAAGTGCGGATATTATAAATTTTATTGTTTGGCTCAAGTGAAGCCATGGGTTCAGGTGGGACCCATTATATATGCTAGCATCGAAATGTTTGATGAATCTACGATGAGCCATGAACAGGCGAGCGCAGTATTCACGCGGAGAATGGTACTCTTCCGTGCTAGTTGATCGCATCACAAAGGTACCTAGGATGGAAACGAACAGATTCACATCTTGTGATTATTTTGATCATGTGCCCTTGATGAGTTTGCATCCTTTATTCGAAAAGCAACTCGAATTTGAAATTTTATCATGGAAATGTTATATTTCATAATATTCATTGTCATATTTTTGCACTTTTATCCTTATTTTGTGATGTACAACTTTCACTCTTTATTATTCTATTATTATTGGATATCTTGTTGAGCATGTAGATTGTCATTCTTGTTATTTCTTAAAATCATATACAGTAGAATATGAAATGAAAGATTATGACGAGTAACAGAGGCAGAGGAAAGGGAAAAGTCTGAAAAGATTATCCTTAGTTGAACCGTTCGACACAGAAGATGCAGTTTCGAGCTTATCTTATATTTTAATAATTACAAATATGCACAATTATGAGTTTGTATTAAGACATTTATGGATATGTAACAAGTGATAGTTAGACTCCATCTCGAGACAATGGAGTGGTGTTCCCCTACTGAGATATTTTATCTCATTATATATTGTAATAATGCACGTTTCACCATATGGTACTCTCATCACTCACATTCACAAGGTGGAGGATTTTGTGTCGTCATAAATTAAAAATTTTATATTCTAATAAAATAATATATGTGTGAGTTATTTATTTTTATGTTTATAATACATGAGGGTAATGTTTGTTAATTTTATTTTTTTCATTTTTTAAAAATGTTATTATATCTATAATCGTAATAATTTTTCCTTAATTTTATATTATTTACTTTAAATATATACGTAAATATAAAAATATAAAATCTTTATCATGAAAATATATTTTTAATAAAATACATGTTTATTTTAAATTGTGTTAAATACATCTAAATTAAATTTATTTTAATTGTATATTTGAAATTAATATTAAAATAATATTTTAAATATTACTAATGAATATAGCTAACACCACTAAAAGAATTTCTTTGCCCATTCAATAAAATTTTAGATAATGTTGTTTTATCTAACAAGTTTACATAATAGCCTTCAAGATTCTCTTATGTAGGTTAATCACAAAATTTTTGATAACCCCTTTTAATTGATTAGTCGCATTTTTTAGATCTCATATCCACTTGAATATGTGAGCACTATATTTTTTAATATGTTAAAAATACTTTATAACTATTGTAGTGTATTTGAAATTTTTATTTAATAATAAAGAATTGTACCATACAGTAGAACAAGAATTACATAAGCAAATATTTATGTAAATTTTAGTGTCAAGGATATGTTCTAGTAATATTCTAAATTGTAAAATGGTTCCCAATTTTTTTTGTATTATTTTAGATTTGTTTTTTATTGTGTTAAAAAATTTACATCTTTACATGAAATAAATAATTAAAATATTGGGTATCTCCCATTTTAAAATTTTTTAAATGTATATGCATTAAGTTAATAAAATAATTTTTACTTCAAAAATTATAATATTTTGTTTATTTTTTAGTTGTGCACTCAAGTATTATTTTAAGTAAGGTGTAAAATATTACTTTTATTTCCTAGAAAATCAATTGTGTTTATTATTTGATCAAAATAAAAAATCACAAGCACATATTCCGCCATTTAGAGATGAAATTAACCTTATAAAAAATGCTATATTTTTTATCAAATTTTTACATTTTTAAATTGAAAGTATCCCAATGTTATTAATGTAATAGCAAGATTATTTTTAATTCATGGGCGCTTATTTGTCCCTAGCTATAGGGAAAAATGGTACATGAAAGAATTAAAGTTGTTAATTTATATGAGCAATTTGATTTTAACCATCCAATTCATTGAAATTACAATAGAATACATATCATACTTCATCACAATCGTTGATTTGTGTTAGAGTTTTATCTTGACCGTCCAATTATTTGTTAGACTCTATATAAGACTAACATTGAGCCTCATCTTTGCATGAGAAAAACCTTCCGCCTCCTCTCTGCATCATGCCTCTACCCTCTCTTCCCCTCTTTCTGAAACCCTAACCACAAATTCGTATCAAATTCAATGCCCCTTCTTCTTTTTTATGCGATTATGCATATATCTTCTCATATATGTTTATTAGAAAAAACTTCTTAACCATTTTCGATATTCATTACTCTAATTTCAACTTTTTCAATCCCCCGATTTGTAAAGGTTGAGTGGGTAATTTTATGTGTAAAGTCTTGTTAACTCCCATCCACTCCAACAGTGTAAGAATTTTACTTTGTTGAAAACAACTTTATGTGTAGGCATCTAGTTTTGTTATACAAACTTATCTTCAATTTTGTTGTGAATAATTTTTCTAAATACTCATCATATTTCTTATATTTTCTTATGATTTAGCAGTAAACAATGAAGAAAATGCTCCAAAATTAACATATGCAGCCTTTCATGCCTTTCTTCCTGGAATGAGAAGAAAGATTACAAGAAAGATTAGTGACATGAGCTTTTACAGTGTTCTGGCACTGTATTACATTTTGTATTTACAATTGTTTTGTATTTAGAATTGATAATTCTAAAAATATTTATTAATTTAAAGAAATTATTTGTTTATCAATTATTGTACATGATTTATTTATTGATAAATAAATATTCATTAATTTATGAATAAATAGCAATTTTTAACTCTAAACCCAATATTTTACATCATATCATACCCACTTTACAATTTTCGAGGTAATATTGAAAAGGAAAATTAAGGTACTAAAATAAATCTATAGTTTTATTATTGTGACCATTGAAAGCTAACTAAAAATTTAACACTTTTATATTTAACAAAATATGTTTGGTTAATTTATAACATCTCGACCTTTCAAAATATTAATTCAAAATCAAACTAATAAATAGAAATTAAGATAATTCAAATTCTAAGGCCTAATGATGAAGTTTCTAAACCCAAGATATCAAAAAGTCACTCTAGAAATAAAAGTACATATATTGAGGCGGAGCTTGCACACTAGTACACTAGTTCAATAACAAAAGTCCAAAAAGAAATAAATAAAGATCCATTACCCTATATAGTGATCGGATTCTATAAACTGATATACTACTAAAATTGACTAAAATTTGACCGAAGTTTATTAATAATTTAAAATTGAACAAAATAAATAAATTACATTACCGGAAAGTAGATTCAATCTATTTTAATATATAATTTTTAGTTTTTTCAAGTAATATAAGAGTAATGTTTAATCTACGGTAAAAAATTGGTCAATTTGACTTTTATAAAAGAAAATGTAACAACTAAAAAGGGACGGAGGGACTAACATCTTAAATATTAGCTTAGGAAATTAAACACTAAAAACACCGAATCTTATCCATACACATGCATACTGTCACTGTTATAGTAAATAAGCATTAAAATATTATAAGTAAATAATGGTTGTCAATATAGAAGATTCGCGTAAGAGCAAGTTCTAGCGTTCATACAAACTTAAAAGCACTAGAAGATTAGCTTTGTAAGAAAAAAGTATATTCAACGTTCTATATAATTTATAAATTTATTGAGCCATTTTTAACTGATGTAAGTTTATGATTTTTCTTTATTTATTTAAAACATACTAATGTGAATCTAAATTTCTGACTATTCTTTATTTAATTTAGGATGCAAATTAATGTGAATTGTAGGTGCAATTTGTCTTATATTTTCATTCAGTCATCTTTCCTATGGTCAAATATCCTTTTGTTGAGATTTTTAGTTGCTGGTCTCCTGAAAAGATAATAGAAAATCAATCGTATTATGAATTCGCAAAGCAAAAGATATCTTAATTTCTTAGAGTTGAATAAATTGATTATAAATATTAAAGAGTATAAGATCCTGTTCGGGTCTTCCTCTACTACCTTATGGTTTTAGAGCGACTGGTTATTTATTATGATATCAAGAGTTATGATTCGATTCAGGATAGGTTGATGATGAGTTATATCGGGTTAGGTTCCACATATTGGGTTTAAAATATGTGTTATTATTATTATTTTTTCTTGTCTTCTTCTTATTTAAATCAGTTATTTTTTTCTTGGATATTTTAAATTTTAATCATAATTATTGTTTTTTCTTCAATTTGGTTGGATTTCTCGACGGTACTTGATTTTGGTTGAAATTGTTTTTTTCCTACTGATTTTTGTTGGGACTCTAATATACACCGTCGATCTCGTTTTGATGATATTGGCTCCTTGATAATATTATTTTTTCTCTTTTTTCCCCCTCATCTTCATTTCCTTTTCTCGTGTTGATGATGGGGGTAACCCTAGGCACATTTCTATACTTCTCCGCTTTCTATTTTATTTTATCTGGTGCTGTAGGCACATTGGTTCTTCACGGGATTGGTATAGGTTATTTGGTGGTCTAGGCACATTAGTTTATTATATATGATGCTCTAGGCACATTGGCCCTACGAGAGATTATTTAGTTTATTTGGTGCTCAAGGCACATTGGGCCTTTGAGGGGATTAATTTAGTTTATTTGGTGTTCTAGGCACATTGGTTTAGTTTATCTGGTGCTCTAGGCACACTAGCCCTTCACGGAATTTGATTTAATTTGGATATAATTTAAATTGAGATACATTTTTTGTTTGGTTGAGCATTAAATACAATTTGATGACTTTGATTCAATTACCTGGAGTTTGTATTTGGTTGATTATGGAGTTTGGTTTTGGATTTGGATTCAATTTCGCATGCAGTTTTAATATTGTTTTCGATGGTTGCAGATTTGTTGCTTTGGTGATTTGATTGCTTTGTCTTATTTTGGATGAAGTTTTAGTATTGTTTTCAGTGGTTGCAGATTTATTACTTTGGTGATTTGATCATTTTAATTTCTCTTGGGTTGTTGTTCCTTTGGACGATTTCTCTTTTGTTGCTGCATTCTTTTTTTTGCGTGTTTGGATTCATTTGGAAGTTTTTTGTTTGTTTGGATTCGTAACTCTTTTTTTGGATTTGTTTGAATGCTCTTGAATCTGGTGTTACAGCTTAGGAGTTGTTTGGTTACATGGCTCCGTCACTTGGTTTGGAAACTCCCGATTCAATATCGTGAGTTTGGGTATGGGGTGTTAACATATATAATGATATTGTATTATTGGATAGTTTCATTATAATAATAATTTCCTTATTAGAATATTTTCCTTCATTATGTTTGGTTGTGGGGTATATAAGCCTCTCTTCTATTATAATTGAGAACAAGTCTTATTAAAATAAAATCATTATTATGTATAGGGAGGAACTCGTGTTCGAGTCCTCCCACCCCCATTTATTAATTTTTTTTTTGATATTTATATTGGTATTAGTTGTATATGTTGTTGTCAATCATATCGAAAAGTATCGTACGATTTGGGGAGATTGTTAAAGAGTACAAGATCATGCTCGAGCCTTCCTCTACTACCTTAAGGTTTTAAAGCGACTGGTTACTTAACCATAACATTAATTACGAAGTATTTCTGATGTTCATAAAAGTTGTTAGGGGAGATGCAATATTTTCCGGGGAATTAGTAAATTCTTGATTTTGGACTTAGAAAAGGTTGATCCTTTTGGAAGCATTAGGAATCATAAATTTGAGAATATTATTGGAAATAAATTATAAGTATGCATTCTATAGGTAATATCACTACAATTAAGAAAACTATTGTTGATGAAATAAATATGGAATCATTTAGCAATATGTTTCATACGCCAACTTGTTAGACTAGTCTTTAGTGTAAGACTACAATTAGTAACACCAAAAATCTACTAGTCCAGCTTCATTTTCAAATTACTACTATGTTGGAGACTGAAATATTTACCATTTGAAACTATTTTTATGTTGCGACTGTACATGTTATTGGCAGGGCATACGATTGTAACTTTATTTAATATAGTATTTTAGTTGATGACTTTTTCTCAAATATTTGAGGTTTAGATTTATTAAGTTTAAAATTCATTATACCCCGGGGATGATTTACTGAACTTGAGACGAATCTATGGTAAGATAATTTAGGTCATTCATAAGTTTGAAGACATTTTGCTTTGTGTTTGTCATAATGTGTTTGAAATCTATTAATCTGCAGATTTTAAGAATATAATATGTGTATTGCTTTATCATATTATTTGGAGCAGTTTTTAGTAGAATGCAGAATTTGGACTGCAAAATTTTTGCACATGCATTATTATATTTGCTGAAATATATGCAGAGGTTTTAACAGTTTTTTGTCTGTAGAATTTGCAGACTTTTGCTTCATACCTGAAAAGAAATTTATCAAATTTCTGATTGTTCAATCTGCAAATTATTGCATCAGTTATTTCTACCAAATTTAACAATTTTTTTATTTGCAGAATCTAGAATTTTTTTCAGGTTGATCTGTAGGTTTTTCTGGTTATGAAATATGGGCATTTAAAGTTTACTTTCTGAATATCTATTGTGCAAGATATGCATGTACTTAACAAGACTAAGTCATTTTGATAACCCTAAGGATAAGTTGTATGATAATTCAATTGTATTCTATACACTATTTAAAAAAACTTCAATAGACATCGGCCAGAAACCAATGTTAAACATTTCCCGACCGATGTCTATGCAGGTGTAGGAAAGATACCCCCATATGATATTGGTTGTGAACTAATGTCTGGGAACTTCTTTAACATAAGTTCCAGATTACAGTATGATTTATATTCTCTATTTTTAAAAAAAAATTGCATTACAATCTTTTCCAAATAGCTTTTATATGATCTAGGTATGAACTTTAACAATTAATTTACGAAGTATAAATCAGTATTTACATCATTTTAGAAAGAAAACTGATATCAAAGTTGACTTCTGACATCAGTTTTGGATATGAAACAGATGTCAAAGTTACCTTTTTACATCATATTTAAAAGAAAACCGATGTTAGAGGCTTGATTAGACATTGGTTCGTTAAATAAATCTGATATGTTTAGCATCTTCAACATTAATTATAAACAAGTTGTATATATCAACTGATCTTTATGCCTTATACGTTTACATACACATTTAATTTATAAACACCCAAAAATTCCAAAATTTGGACAAACAAACAGAAAGACAAGACCAAAAAATCAAAATCACATAATTTGATAATCATTAATAACCCGGTCTACCTCCTACAACAATGAAACCAACAAAAAATTATAGAGTCAATCAAAATACCATCATGTACAAAAGCAACATCAAAATTCTAAAGTCTACTGTAATTAAAATACCGATCCTACAGAACATCCCTGAACATCTCTTAAGGCACTACGCCATAAGTGCACAAAGGCAACGGTTTTAGCTAGCATTGCACGAAAAGCGTTGCATTTTCTATAAAATTTTCATTTTATTACAACACAGTAGAGAAAGCGTTACAGTACATTGAAGCTACCGTAGCTAATAACTGTTAGTGTTGCGCAGCATGCAACAGTAGAGGTCATAGCGTTGCATTAGAAATTTTATTTATTTAATAAATATTGGCATGGCATGCTGACGTCAGCATGCTGACGTGACATGTTGACGTGGAATCAGTGGGTCCCATATATGGGACCCAAAATGATGACGTGACGTGCTGACATGGCATAAGTGGAGCCCACGTGGTGAGGAGACACTTTATGCGTTGCATTTGCTTTCTGGTATTGCAGTAGGTTATTTAGTGTTGTCTTAGCTATTGTACTATTTTTAAAAATTATTTGTTATATTCATGTTCTAATTTTTTTAAAATCATTTTTAATTGATCTTTCACAAGGCGCGCCCTGTAAAGAAAAAAGAACCTCTAGGATCTTGTTATCCCGTAAAATATGTTGAAGGTATCATTCTGTAGTCTTTTGAGTTATCCTCGTAGGGAAATGATCGAAAAGATCTAGTGTATGTTTTAGAAGCCCTGTCTCCGTATTCGGAGGGTTGTCCTCGACGGGAGACTCTTGGGTTATCTCATACTTTGAACTTCTATGCTTGGGATCACTTGTCCTGTAATCTGGTGGGTTATCCTCATTGGGGGGAAATGATGTGCTTTGGTATCTGCGATAAGTAATGGTTATACCTACGATTACGATCGACGAAAGTAGAAGTAGTGGATGGGGGATATCAATTGGCTGGGGAGTTTCTTTGTCCATGAATTCTCGACATTATAACCGAGCCATGGGCCTTTATGACTACGCCGCATAATCGGGCACTCCTGAAGAAAATTAATATTGGAGTTACAATAGGATGTTGGTTCGACAATTCCTATTGGGTTACGGAATGAGAAACCAAGTTCATCTAGGTTTCTTGTATCCTAAGAACTATATTTGACTTAATCCTCTATAAAAGGAGGTACGTAGGTATGTTGTGAGTCCACATGTTTGAAAGCTCTGAGAAGGAAAACATAAACCCTATCAATCTTAACCATTTCTTAAGCACAAATGAACGCACTTTGGTGATTTCTCCAACTACCGACCACCGCTGCATATCTTGATTCTGGTCACGAACCTCAAATCTTTGCTTACCAAATTCCTCCATTAATAGATGCTCTAAGGGTGATTATCATACAAAAAAAATATTTCTTGTTGGGCTCGTTAGCAGGACGATCAGAAGTAGTATGAAATGCAGGAAGTACATATCCAATACATAATAAAAGACAGAATAATAGTGAAACTGGTGAACTTTTGCTTAACCAAAAGAAATGCAAATCCAGTAGTAAACGCCAATTGAGTAGTTTTTATAAGTGGAGTGATCGATATAGGAAGACGAGATATGCCATAGGAATATAAATAATTAGCAGCCCCGGTGAGAATGCCAATAACAGCACATAGAACCACAACAACGGGTCTAATCGACATTAGTTTAGTCCTAAGAATGTCCTTACTTCGACGATACAGATAAGAGATTATGATTGAGATGAAGAGAAAAGGCCAGTAAGCTATTTCTAGAGAGCTTGACACCCAAACTCGCATCCCCCTAGAGGCCAAACATAATTTAATCCAAACACAATCTAAGTTTTCTACACAACAGTAACGAATAGCTTGCCTATTAAATCTTCAAGATTAATTTCACCTTCACCTATAAATAAAGCTGCCGCATTTTTCTTATAAAAATTTCAAATTTCTGAAGCCGTTTGCATACTTATATAAACAAATTTTTTTTTATAGTAATTGTATACTCTTTACAGAATAATATATACTAATAAGAGATATACTTGACATTATCTTAAAGTTTTTTTTTCTTTTTTTTTTGCATAAATCATTCTCTTAAAGTTACCATATTACATTCTATTACTATATTTATTACATTATTTATCTTCATTTTTATACAAAGTAAGTATTAAAAGGAATTTATGTTAATTTTTGGTAATTATGGATGTTGGCACCACCAAAATAGCAATATACGTTAGAATAAAGCCTTAATGACCTTTCAACCTTTAAGTATGGGCTGTTATACCTACTATTCCCAAATATATCCTAAATTTATGAAGTCATACTTTTTTACACCTGTGGTATTAGTTTTCCTACCTTTTTACCCTTTTCAACATTAAAAATACATATCCTAGTATAGATTTACTATAGATTTCAATAGTTAATATGTTTTGATATCTTAGTGTACGACAAATGTATAACATCCTAGTATTGGTTGTGCTTATTCATCTTATGAGCGTCGCGAACTTATAAGATAGCGTGTTAATCTCTATTGAAGTGAAAGTGAATATAGGGGTTTAGAATATTCCATGCTAGCTTAGTTTCATGTATTTGATAAGCATGATTCGTAGGTAATTTTAACCATGTTACTTGTCCTATGTAATCACGATAGATAACTTGTTCATTATACCGTTATGTTGTCAAATTCTATAGACATATAGGGTCTCAATATAATTGGTGTCTATTCAGCTTCTATATCTTTTGTGGATGTCTGGTAGTAGGTTATTTGTACAATAAAAGTTGGCGCTTACTAGTTTCGTGTTGTCTGATTAGTGTCATCACCATTACATGCTAAGGATACGAACAAAAATGCTATTAAATAAAGTAGTAATGAAGTTAGAATCCCATGTTTGTGTTATATAAGTAAATCACCCTTTTAATCTTTTAGTTAATTGTATGTTAGTTAATAATCTTAGTTATAAACAATCTAAACTTGTTATCATCTTATCATTGAATAATTACCATACCATCATTGCATAAGTACATTAATTAAATTTACCTAAACCAGTCTCTGTGGGAATGACCCAGAATTAATTCTATATTACTTGCGATCGTGTATATTGGCGTGAATATTAGCGCGTGTTTTCGTCCTAACAAGTTTTTGGCGCCACTGCCGGGGACTCGGTGTTAATTTTTAGTTTATGTGCTTGACATTAGCGATCGTTAAAGTTCACTGACTCGGATATTTTACTTACTTGTTTACTTGTTGCTTTTCAGGTACTTTAGAGAACGTTTATGCTAACACATTCTCGATCTCGAAAGAGAACGCTGGATAAGGAGGAGGAAGAAGTTTTAGTAGAGGAAGAAGTTCTTGCTAAGGAGGAGAAATTTGAAGAAGAAGCTCTTGTTGCAATGGGTGAACCAGTAGCAAATACAAAGGCTTTGATGGACTACTCTCAGCCGAAAATCATTGATATTCAGTTTAGCATTGTTAGACCATCCATCATGGCTAACACTTTTGAAATCAAGGCTAGCATGATTCGGATGGTGCAGAACTCGGTTCAGTTTGGGGGTTCTCCAACGGAAGATCCCAACATGCATATCAGAGATTTCATCGAGATCTACGATACTTTCAAAATCAATGTCACTGAAGATACTATTAAGTTGAGGCTATTCCCATTCTCTATGAGGGATAAAGCTAAGTGTTGGATATATTCTCTACCACCAGGCTCAATCACCAAGTGGGAAGATCTTGCTCAGAAGTTTCTCACTAAATTCTTCCCTATGGCGAAGACAGCTACAATCAGGAATGCTTTTACTCAATTTGCGCAGCAATCGGGAGAATCTTTGTGTGAAGCTTGGGATCATCATAAGGAGATCCTTAGGAAGTGTCCTCATCATGGGATGCCTGACTGGATAATTATTCACTGCTTTTATAATGGATTGGGTGCAACTTATGGACCCATGCTTGATGTAGCATCAGGTAGAGCCTTGTGCGCTAAGAGCTACGATGAAGATTATGATTTGATTAAACTGATGGCTACTAATGAATATCAGAATCCTTCTCAGAGACTAACTCAAGGCAAAGTAGCGGGAATTCTCGAGGTAGATGCTGCTACTTCTATAGCTGCTCAGCTTATAGCTTTGACGATGAAGGTGGATTCTTTGGCTAATTATGAAGTTAATCAGATCACTAGTGTCTTTGAGCTTTATACTGGTGCGCATGAGACAGTACAGTGTGCTATTTCTAGCGAATCAGCTCACTTCGCGAGCAACTTTTAGAGGTCACAGCAACCAGTCCTAGCCACCTATCATCCCAACAACTGCAATCATCATAACTTCAGCTGGAACAACACTAAGAATGCGGTGCAGCATCCTTATCAGCTGTATGCCGCAAATCAATACTACCCTCTTGGTTATCATCAACCGCAATACGCACCAAGACAACAACTCCAACTGCAACAATCTAATGAAAAATCTGAATTAGAGGAGTTTAGGCTCATGTGCAAGAGCCAAGCGGTTTCTATCAAGACCTTTGAAAATCAAATTGGGCAGATTATCAATGCCTTGCTGAATCGACAACCTGGTACACTCCCCAGTGACACTAAAGTGATAGGAAAGAAAGAAGCAAAAGAGCAGGTTAAGGCAATTATATTGAAGTCTGGGAAGGTTGTAAGCCAAGAAAAAGCTCAAGTTCAAGAATCTGAAGATGTGGCTGAAGAAGAAGTGCAGTAGGAAGCAGAAGTGGAACCAAGGAAGTAAAATGTGGAACACACTCCTCCCGAGGGTAATACATGGGAGAAACAGATCTATCATCCACCACCTTTTCCTAAGAATCTGTAGAAGCAAAAGTTGGATAAGCAGTTTACGAAGTTTCTTGAGGTGTTCAAGAAACTTCATATCAACATACCTTTCCCTGAAGCTCTTGAATAGATTCCTAGCTATGTCAAGTTTATGAAAGATATTCTCTTTCAAAAAGTGAAGCTCAATGAAATAGAGACCGTTGCTCTCACGGAGGAATGCATTGTTGTGATGGAACAAAAGTTGCCTCCGAAGCTTAAAGATCCTAGAAGCCTCACTATTTCTTGCACCATTGGAAAAGTGTCATTCGACAACTGCTTATGTGACTTGGGAGCTAGCATCAATTTGATGCCTTTGTCTATCTTCAAGAAGTTGGACTTACCTGATCCAAAGCCTACGTATATGACCTTACAGTTGGCCGAACGTTCTATGAGGCATTGTGGAGGATGTCTTGGTCAAGATGGACGAACTCATCTTTCCTGTATATTTTGTAATTCTTGATTTCGAGGAGGATAAGAAGATTCCCATAATCTTGGGAAGACCATTCTTGGCTACGGGCCGAACCTTGATTGATGTGCAGAAGGGCGAGCTCACTATGTGAGTACTGGATCATGATGTGACTTTTAATGTGTTTAATGTCATGAAATTCCCCACTGATAATAAGGAGTGCATAAAAGTGGAGTTGGTCGATTATGTGGTTACTTCAGAACTTGATCAAATGTTAAGGTCTAATGCCTTAGAGAAAGCCTTGTTGGGAAATTCAGATAGTGAAGATGACAAAGGTGATGAGCAGTTGCAATATTTGAATGCTTCTCATTGGAAGCGAATGATGGATATGCCATTTGAATCTCTTAGATTGGAAGAGTTGAAAAATTCTCCAAAGTGCCTCAAGTCATCTATTGATTAATCTCCTACACTCGGGTTTAAACCATTGCCTGAACACTTGAGGTATGCATTTTTAGGTGATGCATCTACTTTGCATGTTATTATTGCATCTGACCTTTCAGGTAGTGATGAGGATAAGTTCTTGAGGATTCTCAGAGTGTTCAAATCGGTAATTTGATGGACTATATCAGATATCAAGGGAATCATCCCTTCTTATTGCATGCATAAAGTTCTGTTAGAGGAAGGTAGCAAGCAAACTATTGAGCAACAAAGAAAGCTTAATCCGATCATGAAAGAAGTTATGAAGAAGGAAATTCTCAAGTGGCTAGATGTAGGGATCATCTATCATATTTCTGACAATTCTTGGTTGAGTCCAGTTAAATGTGTGTCGAAGAAAGGAGGTGTCAAAGTTGTTGCTAATGAGAAGAATGAGCTCATTCCTACTCGAACAGTCATAGGGTGGAGAGTTTACATGGATTACAAGAAGCTGAATAAAGCTACGAGGAAGGATCACTTCCCTGTTTCGTTTATTCATCAGATGTTTGACAAGTTGGCTAGGCATGAGTACTATTGTCTTCTGGATGGCTATTCGGGTTATAATCAAATTTGTATCGCTCAAGAGGATCAAGAAAAGACTACCTTTACTTGTCCATGTGGTACTTTTGCTTTAAGAAGAGTTTCTTTGGGTTTTGTGGTGCACCTGCCACATTTCAGAGATGCATAATGGCTATCTTCTATGACATGATTGGTGAGAATGTGGAGGTATTTAAGGATGATTCCTCTGGGTTCTGTGATTCTTTTGACGAGTGCTTGCAAAATCTTGGCACCATTCTTAAAAGGTGTGTTGAGACCAATCTGGTTCTCAACCGGGAGAAATGTCACTTTATGGTGTAACAGGGCATCATTCTTAGGCACAAGGTCTCTAGTATAGGTCTTGAGGTGGATAAAGTCAAGGTGAGGGTCATTGAAAACCTTCCTCTACCAATTTCAGTTAAGGGAGTCCACAACTTTCTTGGCCGTGCGAATTTCTATCGGCGTTTCATCAAGGACTTCTCTAAAATCTCTAAACCCTTGTACAATCTTTTAGAGAAAGATGTCCCTTTTAAGTTTGATGACGAGTGCCTAGCTGCTTTTGAGAGCTTAAAAAAAGTTTGATCACGGCACTTGTCATTGGACCTCTAAAACAAGATTTGTGTTGATGCATAATTGATCACGAACGTGCTCTTTAATACTCGAGTTATTAAGTTCATAAGGGACTTTGTGCCTAGTGACCTAAGGCTTTTATAGTCTTGGATCCACTAACCTAACGCTCGCTACATGGGTATTATTGTATAAGTCTTTTGTGGACCTCATTCATTGTACAATCAAATAAGCATATTTGTGATTGTTTAGGTGTTGTGAATAAAAGCATGAATCCATGTAATAACTCTGATATAAGAATTGAAGTATTGTGAGTCATTTTGAGTTTAGCGTATATTCTATTTATAACCATGTGATTGCCTTGATGAGTAGTGAGTCATGATTATTGATCTAGTTGCGATAGTATATCTTTTAAGCATCTGCAAACACGCTCGTTTCTGGCTTGTAAGTTGATTTGTGGGATTTGAATTGATCTTTGTGTGAATAACTGCTCATTGGTTGGTTTAGTTAATCTGAGGGGATCATTGCATTCATGTAGTTGCATTCATGCATTTTTATTTCTTGTTATTTGAGTCTGTTTATGCTTGAGGACAAGCATCGGTTCAAGTTTGGGGGTGTGTTAAGTGGCATTTATGTCCACTTAGAATGCTCTATAAAGGCTTGAATTGGTGTTTTGTACTCAAGTTGTTTGTGTTTTTGATGCCTTTTTGTAGTGTTTTGCATTTAAGGCATAAATAAGGGATCAAAGAGATTTAACATTTCTTTGGTGCTAAATTGGTGTTAGGAAGGTGTCCTGGGAGGTTGCTCCTATAATGTCATCAAGGATCAGTAAATAAAAGAAAGCAAATTAGTTTTTCCAGAATGCTAACGTGCTCTCGCTGTGCTAGCATACGACCGTGCCAGAGAAGCAGAAGGACAGCGCGCCCGCGCTGATGAAGCGCGCGCCCGCGCCGAGTCGAAAGCTCAGAATCCTGTTTAAGTACAAGAGTGATTTTCTGAACTTCTCTTCTGATTGGGCTGCTATATATAGACAACTTAAAGACGTTTTTCATAACAGAGCTTAAGGAGAAGACAACTAGAAGACCTCGGAGCATAAACACCACCAAGGCGAAGAGGATCTAGTTTATTCTTGTGATTTTTTGTTTTAAGTTCTAATCTTGGATGCTAGTTTTCTTATTTTGTTGAACCTATACTCTTGTTTAATGTACTTGATTATTATTCAGTTTATTAAAGACTTAGTTTATTATACCATTCTTTTATTGGAACCCACGGTGATGATGAGTTCGGTTATGGGCTAATCGTTATTATGGGGTTCTAGCGGATTTACTATAGATTTCAATAGTTAATATATTTTGATACCTTAGTGTACGAAAAATGTATGATATCCTAGTATTGGTTGTGCTTATTCGTCTTATGAGCGTCATGATAGATAGCGTGTTAATCTCTATTTAAGTGAAAGTGAATATAGAGGTTTAGAATATACCATGCTAGCATAGGTTCATATATTTGATAAGCATGATTCATAGGTAATTTTAACAATCTTACTTGCCTATGTAATCACGATAGATAACTTGTTCATTAAACCATTATGTTTTCAAATTCTATAGACATATAGGGTCTCAATATAATTGGTGTCTATTCAGCTTCTATCTCTTTTATGAATGTCTGGTAGTAGGGTATTTGTACAAGGAAAGTTGGCGCTTACTAGTTTTGTGTTTTCTGATTAGAATCATCACCATTGCATGCTAAGGATAGGAACAAAAAGGCTACTGAATGAAGTAGTAATGAAGTTAGAATCCCATATTTATGTTATATAAGTAAATCACCCTTTTAATCTCTTAGTTAATTGCATGTTAGTTAATAATCTTAGTTATAAACAATCTCAACTTGTTATCATCTTAGTATTGAATAATAACCATGCCATCGTTGCATAAGTACATTAATTGAAATTAACCTAAACTAGTCTCTATGGGAACGAACTAGAATTAATTCAATATTACTTGCGATCGCGTATACTTGCGTGAATATTAGCGCCTATTTTCATCCTTACAGCTGTGTAGAGAATTTGAGATATGAATAAGTCATTTTACTGAATATTAAAATTATTTTATGTTCAATTATACTGAATATTTATTATTGATTTATTGATTACAAATTTAAGTCAGAAATAGAGATTAACCGGCTAATGAAAGTAGATTGTGAATGGCACGTGCTTCTAGACAAAGACAAGTTTACTCTATCCCCTTATTCATGCTTATTAAATTTTAAAAATCATTTCATTTTATGTTTATTTATCTTGAGAATATATTTTCCTTCTAAATCCTGAAAAATATGGACGTGATATCCCCTTTGTACATAGAATATTCATTTGGGTAATTTATCTCTTTGAATAATGATGACTTTAAATCTAGGCGTGTTTATTTTTTTTTGAACCACCAAATTTTATTGTCATTAGTTGGATCCGTGTTTCTGATTAACCTCATGAATCATTTGATACCATTGACCTAATTGCGCATATGAAATTTCCAAAATCTTAGTATTATTTAACGTTGGAGCCATCTTTAAATATTTTATTTTATTATAATTTAGCAAGCAAAGGTTGTTTATCATTCAAGTAACCCAAACCTTATTTAATATCGATTATTCTCAATATTTTGAGAAGATCAATATTTTAAATCGTAGTTCATTATCTTATTCGTAACGAACTGTATTCTTAAAAGTACAATTGGTTTATCGTTCTAGCCAGTACTATATTTCATTATTTTATTGATTTTGATGCTTGAATTTTATTATTCAAATTTTGAAAATGTTCATTCAACGGTGAATATCTTACTCAGAGAATAGTCAACATGGGAGGTGCCCATGGTTTGAAATTGTTTATCCCAAGTGCGCATATTATAAATTTTATTGTTTGGCTCAAGTGAAGCCATGGGTTCGGGTGGGACCCATTATATATGCTAGCATCGAAATGTTTGATGAATCTACGATGAGCCATGAACAGACGAGCGCAGTATTCACGCGGAGAATGGTACTCTTCCGTGTTAATTGATCGCATCACAAAGGTACCTAGGATGGAAACGAACAGATTCACATCTTGTGATTATTTTGATCATGTGCCCTTGATGAGTTTGCTTCCTTTACTCGAAAAGCAACTCGAATTTGAAATTTTTTCATGGAAATATTATATTTCATAATATTCATTATCATATTTTTGCACTTTTATCCTTATTTTGTGATGTACAACTTTCACTATTTATTATTCTATTATTATTGGATATCTTGCTGAGCATGTAGATTGTCATTCTTGTTATTTCTTAAAATCATATACACTAGAATATGAAATGAAAGATTATGACAAGTAACAGAGGTAGAGGACAGGGAAAAGTCAGACAAAATTATCCTTAGTTGAACGGTTCGACATAGAAGATGCAGTTTCGGGCTTATCTAGTATTTTAATAATTTCAAATATGCACACTTCTGAGTTTGTATTAAGACATTTATGGATATGTAACAAGTGATAATTAGACTCCATCTCGAGACAATGGAGTGGTGTTCCCCTACTGAGATATTTTATCTCATTATATATTGCAATAATGTAGGTTTGACCATATGGTACTCTCATGACACACATTCTCAAGGTGGAGGATTTTGGGTCGTCATAAATTAAAAATTTAATATTCTAATAAAATAATATATGTGTGAGTTATTTATTTTTATATTTATAATACATGAGGGTAATGTTTGTTAATTTTATTTTTTTCATTTTTTAAAAATGTTATTATATCTATAATCGTAATAATTTTTCCTTAATTTTATACTATTTACTTTAAATATATACGTAAATATAAAAATATAAAATCTTTATCATGAAAATATATTTTTAATAAAATACATGTTTATTTTTAATTGTGTTAAATAAAACTAACTTAAATTTATTTTAATTGTATATTTGAAATTAATAATAAAATAATATTTTGAATATTACTAATGAATATAGCTAACATCACTAAAAGAATTTCTTTGCCCATTCAATAAAATTATAGATAATGTTGTTTTATCTAACAAGTTTACATAATAGCCTCCAAGATTCTCTTATGTAGGTTAATTACAAAATTTTTGATAACCCCTTTTAATTGATTACTTGCATTTTTACACGAATAGGTGATTTAAAATCTTGTTATCTCATATCCACTTGAATATATGAGCACTATATTTTTTAATATGTTAAAAAGACTTTATAACTATTGTAGTGTATTTGAAATTTTTATTTAATAATAAAGAATTGTACCATACAGTACAACAAGAATTACATAAGCAAATATTTATGTAAATTTTAGTGTCTAGGATATGTTCTAGTAATATGCTAAATTGTAAAATGTTTCCAAATTTTTTTTGTATTATTTTAGATTTGTTTTTTATTGTGTTAAAAAATTTACATCTTTACATGAAATAAATAATTAAAATATTGGGTATCTCCCATTTTAAATTTTTTTATTTTTCTTAACATATATATAGAACAAGTAAAAACATAAAATTTTATGTTTTAGCATCACATTAAAAATTGATATCATAGTCAATATGTACTCCTTACAAAAGTAAACAAAAAAATTATTATCTAATCAAAAAGTAAGAGACTTTTAAATGTATATGCATTAAGTTAAAAAATAATTTTTACTTCAAAAATTATAATATTTTGTTTATTTTTAAGTTGTGCACTCAAGTATTATTTTAAGTAAGGTGTAAAATATTATTTTTATTGCCTAGAAAATCAATTGTGTTTATTATTTGATCAAAATAAAAAATAACAAGCACATATTCCGCCATTTAGATATGAAATTAATCTTATAAAAAATGCTATATTTTTTTATCAAATTTTTACATTTTTAAATTGAAAGTATCCCAATGTTATTAATGTAATAGCAAGATTATTTTTAATTCATGGGCGCTTATTTTTCCCTAGCTATAGGGAAAAATGGTACATGAAAGAATTAAAGTTGTTAATTTATATGAGCAGTTTGATTTTAACCATCCAATTCATTGACATTACAATAGAATACATATCATACTTCATCACAATCGTTGATTTGTATTAGGGTTTTATCTTGACCGTCCAATTATTTGTTAGGACTCTATATAAGACTAACATTGAGCCTCATCTTTGCATCACAAAAACCTTCCGCCTCCTCTCTGCATTATGCATCTGCCTCTCTTCCCCTCTTTCTGAAATCCTAACCACAAATTCATATCAAATTCAATGCCCCTTCTTCTTTTTTTATGCGATTAAGCATATATCTTCTCATATATGTTTATTAGAAAAGTCTTCTTAACCATTTTTGATATTCATTACTCTAATTTCAATTTTTACAATCCCCTGATTTGTAAATGTTGAGTGGGTAATTTTATGTGTGAAGTCTTGTTAACTCGGATCCACTCCAATAGTGTAAGAATTCAGTTCTGTTACTTTGTTGAAAACAACTTTATGTGTAGGCATCTAGTTTTGTTATACAAACTTATCTTCAATTTTTTTGTAAATAATTTTTCGAAATACTCATCATATTTCTTATATTTTCTTATGATTTTGCAGTAAACAATGAAGAAAATGCTCCAAAATTAACATATGCAGCCTTTCATGCCTTTCTTCCTGGAATGAGAAGAAAGATTACAAGAAAGATTAGTGACAGGAGCTTTTACAGCGTTCTGGCACTGTATTACATCTTGTATTTACAATTGCTTTGTATTTAGAATTGATAAAATATTTATTAATTTAAAGAAATTATTTATTTATCAATTATTGTACATGATTTATTTATTGATAAATAAATATTCATTATTTTATGAATAAATAGCAAATTTCAACTCTAAACCCAATATTTTACATCATATGATTACCACTTTACAATTTTCGAGGTAATATTGATAAGGAAAATTAAGGTACTAAAATAAATCTATAATTTTATTATTGTGACAATTGAAAGCTAACTAAAAATTTAACACTTTTATATTTAACAAAACATGTTTGGTAAATTTATAACATCTCGACATTTCAAAATATTAATTCAAAATCAAACTAATAAATAGAAATTAAGATAATTCAAATTCTAAGGCCTAATGATGAAGTTTCCAAACCCAAGATATTAAAAAGTCACTGTAGAAATAAAAGTAAAGATATTGAGGCGGAGCTTGCACACTAGTACACTAGTTCAATAACAAAAGTTCAAAAAGAAATAAATAAAGATCCATCACCCTACATAGTGACCGGATTCTATGAACTCATATACTACTAAAACTAGGAGTTTCTAAAAGTCTTTTATATTTTTAATATCACAATGTCAATTATCTAAATCAATAAAATATTTTTGATACAACAACATGATCCAATAAAATGAACAAATTTTTTTAAAAAATGATCAACGAAAATCACGTACTTTGATTTCGGTGTTGTAACGAGAAACTCAAAATATAATACTCCCTTCGTCCCTTTTTAGTTGTCACTTTTTGTTGTCACATTTAACTTTGACCTAGTCAAATTGACTAAAGTTTGACCGAAGTTTATTAATAATTTAAAATTGAACAAAATAAAAAAATTATATCACCGGAAAGTAGATTCAATCTATGTTAATATATAATTTTTAGTTTTTTCAAGTAATATAAGGGTAATGTTTAATTTACGCTAAAAAATTGGTCAATTTGACTTTTATAAAAGAAAATGTGACAACTAAAAAGGGACAGAGGGACTAACATCTTAAATATTAGCTTAGGAATATTAAACACTAAAAACACCGAATCTTATCCATACACCTGCATACTGTCACTATTATAGTAAATAAGCATTAAAATATTATAAGTAAATAATGGTTGTCAATATAGAAGATTCGCGTAAGAGCAAGTTCTAGCGTTCATACAAACTTAAAAGCAGTAGAAGATTAGCTTTGTAAGAAAAAAGTATATTCAACATTCTATATAATTTATAAATTTATTGAGCCATTTTTAACTGATGTAAGTTTATGATTTTTCTTTATTTATTTAGAACATACTAATGTGAATCTAAATTTCTGACTATTCTTTATTTAATTTAGGATGCAAATTAATGTGAATTGTAGGTGTAATTTGTCTCATATTTTCATTCAGTCATCTTTCCTATGGTCAAACATCCTTTTGTTGAGATTTTTAGTTGCTGATCTCCTGAAATGATAATAGAAAATCAATCGTATTATGAATTCGCAAAGCAAAAGATATCTTAATTTCTTTGAGCTGAATAAATTGATTATAAATGATAAAGAGTATAAGATCGTGTTTGGGCCTTCCTCTACTATCTTATGGTTTTAGAGCGACTGGTTATTTATTATGATATCAAGAGTTATGATTCGATCCAGGATAGGTTGATGATGAGTTATATCGGGTTAGGTTCCATATATTGGGTTTAAAATATGTGTTATTATTATTATTTTTTCTTGTCTTCTTCTAATTCAAATCAGTTATTTTTTTTTCTTGGATATTTTAAATTTTAATCATAATTATTGTTTTTCTTCAATTTGGTTGGATTTCTCGACGGTACTTGATTTCGGTTGAAATTGTTTTTTTCCTACTGATTTTTGTTGGGACTCTAATATACACCGTCGATCTCGCTTTGATGATATTGTCTCCTTGATAATATTATTTTTTCTCTTTTTTCCCCCTCATCTTCATTTCATTTTCTCGTGTTGATGATGGGGGTAACCCTAGGCACATTTGTATACTTCTCCGCCTTCTATTTTATTTTAGCAGGTGTTGTAGGCACATTGGTTCTTCACGGGAATTGTATAGGTTATTTGGTGGTCTAGGCACATTGGTTTATTATATATGGTTGTCTAGGCACATTGGCCCTACGAGAGATTATTTAGTTTATTTGGTGCTAAAGGCACATTGGGCCTTTGAGGGGATTGATTTAGTTTATTTGGTGTTCTAGGCACATTGGTTTAGTTTATCTAGTGCTCTAGGCACACTAGCCCTTCACGGGATTTGATTCAATTTGGATATAACTTAAATTGAGATACAATTTTTATTTGGTTGAGGATTAGATACAATTTGGTGACTTGGATTCAATTATCTGGAGTTTGTATTTGGTTGATTATGGAGTTTGGTTTTGGATTTGGATTCAATTTCATATGCAGTTTTAATATTGTTTTCGATGGTTGCAGATTTGTTGCTTTGGTGATTTGATTGCTTTGTCTTATTTTGGATGAAGTTTTAGTATTTTTTTCAGTGGTTGCAGATTTATTGCTTTGGTGATTTGATCATTTTAATTTCTCTTGGGTTGTTGCGCCTGTGGACGATTTCTCTTTTGTTGCTGCGTTCTTTTTTGTTTTTGCGTGTTTGGATTCATTTGGAAGTTTTTTGTTTGTTTGGATTCGTAACTCTTTTTTTGGATTTGTTTGAATGCTCTTGAATCTGGTGTTGCATCTTTGGATTTGTTTGGTTACGTGGCTCCGTCACTTGGTTTGGAAACTCCCGATTCAATATCGTGAGTTTGGGTATGGGGTGTTAACATATATAATGATATTGGATTATTAGATAGTTTCATTATTATAATAATTTCCTTATTAGAATATTTTCCTTATTTATGTTAGGTTGTTGGGTATATAAGCCTCTCTTCTATTATAATTGAGAACAAGTATTATTATAATAAAATCATTATTATGTATAGTTTAACATTGTATCAAAGCTCAGTTTAGGGAGGAACTCGTGTCCGTGTCCTCCCACCCCCATTTATTTAATTTTTTTTTTGATATTTATATTGGTATTAGTTGTATATGTTGTTGTCGATCATATCGAAAAGTATCGTACGATTTGGGGGGAGTGTTAAAGAGTATAAGATCATGCTCGAGCCTTCCTCTACTACCTTTAGGTTTTAAAGCGACTAGTTACTTAACAATAACATTAATTACGAAGTATTTCTGATGTTCATAGAAGTTGTTAGGGGAGATGCAATATTTTCCAGGGAATCAGTAAATTCTTGATTTTGGACTTAGAAAAGGTTGATCCTTTTGGAAGCATTAGGAATCATAAATTTGAGAATATTATTGGAAATAAATTATAAGTATGCATTCTATAGGTAATATCACTACAATTAAGAAAACTATTGTTGATGAAATAAATATGGAATCATTTAGCAATATGTTTGATACGCCAACTTGTCAGACTAGTCTTTATTGTTTAACTATTGTATAGGCAAAATTTTATTTAACAGAAGTGGAGAATCAGAAAAGAGGACAGAATCAGGGCCAAGAGTTTTGACCTGTAAAATTAAACTCGCGTCATGGGAAAAATCTAGATCGTGGAGAGTGAGTGAAGAAAGTCAGAAAAATTAGTAACACCACAAATCTACTAGTCCAGCTTCATTTTCAAATTACTACTATGTTGGAGACTGAAGTATTTACCATTTGAAACTATTTTTATGTTGCCACTGTACATGTTATTGGCAGGGCATGCGATTGTAACTTCATTTAATATAGTGTTTAGTTGATGACTTTTTCTCAAATATTTGAGGTTTAGATTTATTAAGTTTAAAATTCATTATACCCCGGGGATGATTTTACTGAACTTGAGACGAATCTATGGTAAGATAATTTAGGTCATTCATAAGTTTGAAGACATTTTGCTTTGTGTTTGTCATAATGTGTTTGAAATCTATTAATCTGTAGATTTTAAGAATATAATATGTGTATTGCTTTATCATATTATTTGGAGCAGTTTTTAGTAGAATACAGAATTTGGACTGCAAAATTTTTGCACATGCATTATTATATTTGCTGGAATATATGCTGAGGTTTTTAACAGTTTTTGGTCTGTAGAATTTACAGACTTTTGCTTCATACCTGAATAGAAATTTATCAGATTTTTGATTGCTCAATTTGCAAATTATTGCATCAGTTATTTCTACCAAATCTAACAGTTTTTTTATTTGCAGAATCTAGAATTTTTTTCAGGTTGATCTGTAGGTTTTTTCTGGTTATGAAATATGGGCATTTAAAGTTTACTTTCTGAATATCTATTGTGCAAGACATGCATGTACTTAACAAGACTAAGTCATTTTGATAACCCTAAGGATAAGTTGTATGATAATTCAATTGTATTCTATACACTATTTAAAAAAACTTCAATAGACATCGGCCAGAAACCAATGTTAAACATTTCCCGACCGATGTCTATGCGGGTGTAGGAAAGATACCCCCATATGACATCGGTTGTGAACTAATGTCTGGGACCATCTTTAACATAAGCTCCAGATTACAGTCTGATTTATATTCTTTGTTTTTTTTTAAAAATTGCATTACAATCTTTTCCAAATAGCTTTTATATGATCTAGGGTATGAACTTTAACAATTAATTTACAAAGTATAAATCAGTATTTACATCGTTTTAGAAAGAAAACTGATATCAAAGTTGACTTCTGACATCGGTTTTGGATATGAAACAGATGTCAAAGTTACCTTTTTACATCATATGTAAAAGAAAACCGATGTTAGAGGCTTGATTAGACATTGGTTCGTTAAATAAATCTGATATGTTTAGCATCTTCAACATTAGTTGTAAACAAGTTGTATATATCAACTGATCTTTATGCCTTATACGCTTACATACACATTTAATTTATAAACACCCAAAAATTCCAAAATTTGGACAAACAAAATAGAAAGACAAGACCAAAAAATCAAAATCACATAATTTGATAATCATTAATAACCCGGTCTACCTCCTACAACAATGAAACCAACAAAAAATTATAGAGTCAATCAAAATACCATCATGTACAAAAGCAACATCAAAATTCTAAAGTCTACTGCAATTAAAATACCGATCCTACAGAACATCCCTGAACATCTCTTAAGGCACTACGCCATAAGTGCACAAAGGCAACGGTTTTAGCTAGCATTGCACGAAAAGCATTGGATTTTCTATAAAATTTTCTGTTTATTACAACATAGTGGAGATAGCGTTGCAGTACATTGAAGCTACCGTAGCTAATAACTGTTAGTGTTTCGCAGCATGCAACAGTAGAGGTCATAGCGTTGCATTAGAAATTTTATTTATTTAATAAATATTGACATGGCATGCTGACGTCAGCATGCTGACGTGACATGTTGACATGGAATCAGTGGGTCCCATATATGGGACCCAAAATGATGACGTGACGTGCTGACATGGCATAAGTAGAGCCCACGTGCTGAGGTGACACTTTATGCATTGCATTTGCTTTCTGGTGTTGCAGTAGGTTATTTAGTGTTGTCTTAGCTATTGTACTATTTTTAAAAATTATTTGTTATATTCATGTTCTAATTTTTTTAAAATCATTTTTAATTGGTATTTCACAAGGCGCGCCCTGTAAAGAAAAAAGAACCTCTAGGATCTTGTTATCCCGTAAAATATGTTGAAGGTATCATTCTGTAGTCTTTTGAGTTATCCTCGTAGGGAAATGATCGAAAAGATCCAGTGTATGCTTTAGAAGCCCTGTCTCCGTATTCGGAGGGTTGTCCTCGACGGGAGACTCTAGGGTTATCTCATACTTTGAACTTCTACGCTTGGGATCACTTGTCCTGTAATCTGGTGGGTTATCCTCATTGGGGGGAAATGATGTGCTTTGGTATCTGCGATAAGTAATGGCTATACGTACGATTACGATCGACGAAAGTAGAAGTAGTGGATGGGGGATATCAATTGGCTGGGGAGTTTCTTTGTCCGTGAATTCTCGACATTATAACCGAGCCATGGGCCTTTATGACTACGCCGCATAATCGGGCACTCCTGAAGAAAATTAATATTGGAGTTACAATAGGATGTTGGTTCGACAATTCCAATTGGGTTGCGGAATGAGAAACCAAGTCCATCTAGGTTTCTTGTATCCTAAGAACTATATTCGACTTAATCCTCTATAAAAGGAGGTACGTGCGTATGTTGTGAGTCCACATGTTTGAAAGCTCTGAGAAGGAAAACATAAACCCTATCAATCTTAACCATTTCTTAAGCACAAATGAACGCACTTTGGTGATTTCTCCAACTACCGACCACCGCTGCATATCTTGATTCTGGTCGCGAACCTCAAATCTTTGCTTACCAAATTCCTCCATTAATAGATGCTCTAAGGGTGATTATCATCAAAAAAAAAAAAAATTTCTTGTTGGGCTCGTTAGCAGGACGATCAGAAGTAGTATGAAATGCAGGAAGTACATATCCAATACATAATAAAAGACAGAATAATAGTGAAACTGGTGAACTTTTGCTTAACCAAAAGAAATGCAAATCCAGTAATAAACGCCAATTGAGTAGTTTTTATAAGTGGAGTGATCGATATAGGAAGACGAGATATGCCATAGGAATATAAATAATTAGCAGCCCCGGTGAGAATGCGAATAACAGCACATGGAACTACAATAATGGGTCTAATCGACATTAGTTTAGTCCTAAGAATGTCCTTACTTCGACGATACAGATAAGAGATTATGATTGAGATGAAGAGAAAAGGCAAGTAAGATATTTCTAGAGAGCTTGACACCCAAACTCGCATCCCCCTAGAGGCCAAACATAATTTAATCCAAACACAATCTAAGTTTTCTACACAACAGTAACGAATAGCTTGCCTATTAAATCTTCAAGATTAATTTCACCTTTACCTATAAATAAAGCTGCAACATTTTTCTTATAAAAATTTCAAATTTCTGAAGCCGTTTGCATACTTATTTAAACAAATTTTTTTTATAGTAATTGTATACTCTTTACAGAATCATATATACTAATAAGAGATATACTTGACATTATCTTAAAGTTTTTTTTCTTTTTTTTTCCGTAAATCATTATCTTAAAGTTACCATATTACATTCTATTACTATATTTATTATATTATTTATCTTCATTTTTATACAAAGTAAGTATTAAAAGGAATTTATGTTAATTTTTGGTAATTATGGATGTTGGCACCACCAAAATAGCAATATACGTTAGAATAAAGCCTTAATGACCTTTCGGCCTTTAAGTATGGGCTGTTATACCTATTATTCCCAAATATATCCTAAATTTATGAAGTCATACTTTTTTACACCTGTGGTATTAGTTTTCCTACCTTTTTACCCTTTTCAACATTAAAAATACATATCCTAGTATACATTTACTATAGATTTCAATAGTTAATATGTTTTGATATCTTAGTGTACGACAAATGTATAATATCCTAGTATTGGTTGTGCTTATTCGTCTTATGAGCGTCGCGAACTTATAAGATAGCGTGTTAATCTCTATTGAAGTGAAAGTGAATATAGGGGTTTAGAATATTCCATGCTAGCTTAGTTTCATGTATTTGATAAGCATGATTCGTAGGTAATTTTAACTATGTTACTAGCCCTATGTAATCACGATAGATAACTTGTTCATTATACCGTTATGTTGTCAAATTCTATAGACATATAGGGTCTCAATATAATTGGTGTCTATTCAGCTTCTATATCTTTTGTGGATGTCTGGTAGTAGGTTATTTGTACAACGAAAGTTGGCGCTTACTAGTTTCGTGTTGTCTGATTAGTGTCATCACCATTACATGCTAAGGATACGAACAAAAATGCTATTAAATAAAGTAGTAATGAAGTTAGAATCTGATGTTTGTGTTATATAAGTAAATCACCCTTTTAATCTTTTAGTTAATTGTATGTTAGTTAATAATCTTAGTTATAAACAATCTAAAATTGTTATCATCTTATCATTGAATAATTACCATACCATCATTGCATAAGTACATTAATTAAATTTACCTAAACCAGTCTCTGTGGGAATGACCCAGAATTAATTCTATATTACTTGTGATAGTGTATATTTGTGTGAATATTAGCGCGGGTTTTCGTCCTAACAAGTTTTTGGCGCCACTGCCGGGGACTCGGTGTTAATTTTTAGTTTATGTGCTTGACATTAGCGATCGTTAAAGTTCACTGACTCAGATATTTTACTTACTTGTTTACTTGTTGCTTTTCAGGTACTTTAGAGAACGTTTATGCTAACACATTCTCGATCTCGAAAGAGAACGCTGGATAAAGAGGAGGAAGAAGTTTTAGTAGAGGAAGAAGTTCTTGCTAAGGAGGAGAAATTTGAAGAAGAAGCTCTTGTTGCAATGGGTGAACCAGTAGCAAATACAAAGGCTTTGATGGACTACTCTCAGCCGAAAATCATTGATATTCAGTTTAGCATTGTTAGACCATCCATCATGGCTAACACTTTTGAAATCAAGGCTAGCATGATTCGGATGGTGCAGAACTCGGTTCAGTTTGGGGGTTCTCCAACGGAAGATCCCAACATGCATATCAGAGATTTCATCGAGATCTACGATACTTTCAAAATCAATGTCACTGAAGATACTATTAAGTTGAGGCTATTCCCATTCTCTATGAGGGATAAAGCTAAGTGTTGGATATATTCTCTACCACCAGGCTCAATCACCAAGTGGGAAGATCTTGCTCAGAAGTTTCTCACTAAATTCTTCCCTATGGCGAAGACAGCTGCAATCAGGAATGCTTTTACTCAATTTGCGCAGCAATCGGGAGAATCTTTGTGTGAAGCTTGGGATCATCATAAGGAGATGCTTAGGAAGTGTCCTCATCATGGGATGTCTGACTGGATAATTATTCACTGCTTTTATAATGGATTGGGTGCAACTTATGGACCCATGCTTGATGTAGCATCAGGTAGAGCCTTGTGCGCTAAGAGCTACGATGAAGATTATGATTTGATTAAACTGATGGCTACTAATGAATATCAGAATCCTTCTCAGAGACTAACTCAAGGCAAAGTAGCGGGAATTCTCGAGGTAGATGCTGCTACTTCTATAGCTGCTCAGCTTATAGCTTTGACGATGAAGGTGGATTCTTTGGCTAATTATGAAGTTAATCAGATCACTAGTGTCTTTGAGCTTTATACTGGTGCGCATGAGACAGTGCAGTGTGCTATTTCTAGCGAATCAGCTCACTTCGCGAGCAACTTTTAGAGGTCACAGCAACCAGTCCTAGCCACCTATCATCCCAACAACTGCAATCATCATAACTTCAGCTGGAACAACACTAAGAATGTGGTGCAGCATCCTTATCAGCTGTATGCCGCAAAGCAATACTACCCTCTTGGTTATCAACAACCGCAGTACGCACCAAGACAACAACTCCAACTGCAACAATCTAATGAAAAATCTGAATTAGAGGAGTTTAGGATCATGTGCAAGAGCCAAGCGGTTTCTATCAAGACCTTTGAAAATGAAATTGGGCAGATTGCCAATGCCTTGCTGAATCGACAACCTGGTACACTCCCTAGTGACACTAAAGTGATAGGAAAGAAAGAAGCAAAAGAGCAGGTTAAGGCAATTATATTGAAGTCTGGGAAGGTTGTAAGCCAAGAAAAAGCTCAAGTTCAAGAATCTAAAGATGTGGCTGAAGAAGAAGTGCAGAAGGAAGCAGAAGTGGAACCAAGGAAGTAAAATGTGGAACACACTCCTCCCGAGGGTAATACATGGGAGAAACAGATCTATCCTCCACCACCTTTTCCTAAGAATCTGCAGAAGCAAAAGTTGGATAAGCAGTTTACGAAGTTTCTTGAGGTGTTCAAGAAACTTCATATCAACATACCTTTCCCTGAAGCTCTTGAATAGATGCCTAGCTATGTCAAGTTTATGAAAGATATTCTTTTTCAAAAAGTGAAGCTCAATGAAATAGAGACCGTTGCTCTCACGGAGGAATTCATTGCTGTGATGGAACAAAAGTTGCCTCCGAAGCTTAAAGATCCTAGAAGCCTCACTATTTCTTGCACCATTGGAAAAGTGTCATTCGACAACTGCTTATGTGACTTGGGAGCTAGCATCAATTTGATGCCTTTTTCTATCTTCAAGAAGTTGGACTTACCTGATCCAAAGCCTACGTATATGACCTTACAGTTGGCCGAACGTTCTACGAGGCATTGTGGATGATGTCTTGGTCAAGATGGACGAACTCATCTTTCCTGTATATTTTGTAATTCTTGATTTCGAGGAGGATAAGAAGATTCCCATAATCTTGGGAAGACCATTCTTGGCTACGGGCCGAACCTTGATTGATGTGCGAAAGGGTGAGCTCACTATGTGAGTACTGGATCATGATGTGACTTTTAATGTGTTTAATGTCATGAAATTCCCCACTGATAATAAGGAGTGCATAAAAGTGGAGTTGGTCGATTATGTGGTTACTTCAGAACTTGATCAAATGCTAAGTCTAATGCCTTAGAGAAAGCCTTGTTGGGAAATTCAGATAGTGAAGGTGACAAAGGTGATGAGCAGTTGCTATATTTGAATGCTTCTCATTGGAAGCGAATGATGGATATGCCATTTAAATCTCTTAGATTGGAAGAGTTGAAAAATTCTCCAAAGTGCCTCAAGTCATCTATTGATTAATCTCCTACACTCGGGTTTAAACCATTGCCTGAACACTTGAGGTATGCATTTTTAGGTGATGCATCTACTTTGCATGTTATTATTGCATCTGACCTTTCAGGTAGTGATGATGATAAGTTCTTGAGGATTCTGAGAGAGTTCAAATCGGTAATTCGATGGACTAATCAGATATCAAGGGAATCATCCCTTCTTATTGCATGCATAAAGTTCTGCTAGAGGAAGGTAGCAAGCCAACTGTTGAGCAACAAAGAAAGCTTAATCCGATCATGAAAGAAGTTATAAAGAAGGAAATTCTCAAGTGGCTAGATGTAGGGATCATCTATCATATTTCTGACAATCCTTGGGTGAGTCCAGTTAAATGTGTGTCGAAGAAAGGAGGCGTCAAAGTTGTTGCTAATGAGAAGAATGAGCTCATTCCTACTCAAACAGTCATAGGGTGGAGAGTTTACATGGATTACAGGAAGCTGAATAAAGCTACGAGGAAGGATCACTTCCCTGTTTCGTTTATTCATCAGATGTTTGACAAGTTGGCTAGGCATGAGTACTATTGTCTTCTGGATGGCTATTCGGATTATAATCAAATTTGTATCGCTCAAGAGGATCAAGAAAAGACTACCTTTACTTGTCTATGTGGTACTTTTGCTTTAAGAAGAGTTTCTTTGGGTTGTGTGGTGCACCTGCCACATTTCAGAGATGCATAATGGCTATCTTCTATGACATGATTGGTGAGAATGTGGAGGTATTTAAGGACGATTCCTCTGGGTTCTGTGATTCTTTTGATGAGTGCTTGCAAAATCTTGGCACCATTCTTAAAAGGTGTGTTGAGACCAATCTGGTTCTCAACCGGGAGAAATGTCACTTTATGGTGTAACAGGGCATCATTCTTAGGCACAAGGTCTCTAGTATAGGTCTTGAGGTGGATAAAGTCAAGGTGAGGGTCATTGAAAACCTTCCTCTACCAATTTCAGTTAAGGGAGTCCGCAACTTTCTTGGCCGTGCGAGTTTCTATCGGCGTTTCATCAAGGACTTCTCTAAAATCTCTAAACCCTTGTACAATCTTTTAGAGAAAGATGTCCCTTTTAAGTTTGATGACGAGTGCCTAGCTGCTTTTGAGAGCTTAAAAAAAGTTTGATCACGGCACTTGTCATTGCACCTCTAAAACAAGATTTGTGTTGATGCATAATTGATCACGAGCGTGCTCTTTAATACTCGAGTTATTAAGTTCATAGGGGACTTTGTGCCTAGTGACCTAAGGCTTTTATAGTCTTGGATCCACTAACCTAACGCTCGCTACATGGGTATTATTGCATAAGTCTTTTGTGGACCTCATTCATTGTACAATCAAATAAGCATATTTGTGATTGTTTAGGTGTTATGAATAAAAGCATGAATCCATGTAATAACTCTGATATAAGAATTGAAGTATTGTGATTCATTTTGAGTTTAGCGTTTATTCTATTTATAACCATGTGATTGCCTTGATGAGTAGTGAGTCATAATTATTGATCTAGTTGCGATAGTATATCTTTTAAGCATCTGCAAACATGCACGTTTCTGGCTTGTAAGTTGATTTGTGGGATTTGAATTGATCTTTGTGTGAATAACTGCTCATTGGTTGGTTTAGTTAATCTGAGGGGATCATTGCATTCATGTAGTTGCATTCATGCATTTTTATTTCTTGTTATTTGAGTCTGTTTATGCTTGAGGACAAGCATCGGTTCAAGTTTGGGGGTGTGTTAAGTGGCATTTATGTCCACTTAGAATGCTCTATAAAGGCTTGAATTGGTGTTTTGTACTCAAGTTGTTTGTGTTTTTGATGCCTTTTTGTAGTGTTTTGCATTTAAGGCATAAATAAGGGATCAAGGAGATTTAAAATTTCTTTGGTGCTAAATTGTTGTTAGGAAGGTGTCCTGGGAGGTTGCTCCTATAATGTCATCAAGGATCAGCAAATAAAAGAAAGCAAATTAGTTTTTCCAGAATGCCAACGTGCTCTCGCTATGCTAGCGTACGACCGTGCCAGAGAAGCAGAAGGATAGCGCGCCCGCGCTGATGAAGCGCGCGCCCGCGCCGAGTCGAAAGCTCAGAATCCTGTTTAAGTACAAGAGTGATTTTCTGGACTTCTCTTCTGATTGGGCTGCTATATATAGGCAACTTAAAGACATTTTTCGTAACAGAGCTTAAGGAGGAGACAACTAGAAGACCTCGGAGCATAAACACCACCAAGGCGAAGAGGATCTAGTTTATTCTTATGATTTTTTGTTTTAAGTTCTAATCTTGGATGCTAGTTTTCTTATTTTGTTGAACCTATACTCTTGTTTAACATACTTGATTATTATTCAGTTTATTAAAGACTTAGTTTATTATACCATTCTTTTATTGGAACTCATGGTGATGATGAGTTCGGTTATGGGCTAATCGTTATTATGGGGTTCTAGCGGATTTACTATAGATTTCAATAGTTAATATATTTTGATACCTTAGTGTATGAAAAATGTATGATATCCTAGTATTGGTTGTGCTTATTCGTCTTATGAGCGTCACGATAGATAGCGTGTTAATCTCTATTTAAGTGAAAGTGAATATAGGGGTTTAGAATATACCATGCTAGCATAGGTTCATGTATTTGATAAGCATGATTCATAGGTAATTTTAATAATCTTACTTGCCTATGTAATCACGATAGATAACTTGTTCATTAAACCGTTATGTTATCAAATTCTATAGACATATAGGGTCTCAATATAATTAGTGTCTATTCAGCTTCTATCTCTTTTATGAATGTCTGGTAGTAGGGTATTTGTACAAGGAAAGTTGGCGCTTACTAGTTTTGTGTTTTCTGATTAGAATCATCACCATTGCATGCTAAGGATAAGAACAAAAAGGCTACTGAATGAAGTAGTAATGAAGTAGAATCCCATATTTATGTTATATAAGTAAATCACCCTTTTAATCTCTTAGTTAATTGCATGTTAGTTAATAATCTTAGTTATAAACAATCTCAACTTGTTATCGTCTTAGTATTGAATAATAACCATGCCATCGTTGCATAAGTACATTAATTAAAATTAACCTAAACCAATCTCTATGGGAACGAACTAGAATTAATTCAATATTACTTGCGATCGCGTATACTTGCGTGAATATTAGCGCCTATTTTCATCCTTACAGCTGTGTAGAGAATTTGAGATATGAATAAGTCATTTTACTGAATATTAAAATTATTTTATGTTCAATTATACTGAATATTTATTGTTGATTTATTGATTACAAATTTAAGTCAGAAATAGAGATTAACCGGCTAATGAAAGTAGATTGTGAATGGCATGTGCTTCTGGACAAAGGCAAGTTTACTCTATCCCCTTATTCATGCTTATTAAATTTTAAAAATCATTTCATTTTATGTTTATTTATCTTGAGAATATATTTTCCTTCTAAATCCTGAAAAATATGGACGTGCTATCCCCTTTGTACATAGAATATTCATTTGGGTAATTTATCTCTTTGAATAATGATGACTTTAAATCTACGTGTGTTTATTTTTTTTGAACCACCAAATTTTATTGTCATTAGTTGGATCCGTGTTTCAGATTAACCTTATGAATCATTTGATACCATTGACCTAATTGCGCATATGAAATTTCCAAAATCTTAGTATTATTTAACGTTGGAGCCTTCTTTAAATATTTTATATTATTATAATTTAGTAAGCAAAAGTTGTTTATCATTCAAGTAACCCAAACCTTATTTAATATCGATTATTCTCAATATTTTGAAAAGATCAATATTTTAAATCGTAGTTCATTATCTTATTCGTAACGAACTGTATTCTTAAAAGTACAATTGGTTTATCGTTCTAGCCAGTACTATATTTCATTATTTTATTGATTTTGATTCTTGAATTTTATTATTCAAATTTTGAAAATGTTCATTCAACGGTGAATATCTTACTCAGAGATAGTCAACATGGGAGGTGCCCATGGTTTGAAATTGTTTATCCCAAGTGCGGATATTATAAATTTTATTGTTTGGCTCAAGTGAAGCCATGGGTTCAGGTGGGACCCATTATATATGCTAGCATCGAAATGTTTGATGAATCTACGATGAGCCATGAACAGGCGAGCACAGTATTCACGCGGAGAATGGTACTCTTCCGTGTTAATTAATCGCATCACAAAGGTACCTAGGATGGAAACGAACAGATTCACATCTTGTGATTATTTTGATCATGTGCCCTTGATGAGTTTGCTTCCTTTATTCGAAAAGCAACTCGAATTTGAAATTTTTTCATGGAAATGTTATATTTCATAATATTCGTTGTCATAATTTTGCACTTTTATCTTTATTTTGTGATGTACAACTTTCACTCTTTATTATTCTATTATTATTGGATATCTTGCTGAGCATGTAGATTGTCATTCTTGTTATTTCTTAAAATCATATACAGTAGAATATGAAATGAAAGATTATGACAAGTAACAGAGGTAGAGGAAAGGGAAAAGTCAGACAAAATTATCCTTAGTTGAACGGTTCGACATAGAAGATGCAGTTTCGGGCTTATCTTGTATTTTAATAATTTCAAATATGCACACTTATGAGTTTGTATTAAGACATTTATGGATATGTAACAAGTGATAATTAGACTCCATCTCGAGACAATGGAGTGGTGTTCCCCTACTGAGATATTTTATCTCATTATATATTGCAATAATGCAGGTTTCACCATATGGTACTCTCATGACACACATTCTCAAGGTGGAGCATTTTGGGTCGTCATAAATTAAAAATTTAACATTCTAATAAAATAATATATGTGTGAGTTATTTATTTTTATATTTATAATACATGAGGGTAATGTTTTTTAATTTTTATTTTTTTCATTTTTTAAAAATATTATTATATCTATAATCGTAATAATTTTTCCTTAATTTTATATTATTTACTTTACATATATACATAAATATAAAAATATAAAATCTTTATCATGAAAATATATTTTTAATAAAATACATGTTTATTTTTAATTGTGTTAAATAAAACTAACTTAAATTTATTTTAATTGTATATTTGAAATTAATAATAAAATAATATTTTGAATATTACTAATGAATATAGCTAACATCACTAAAAGAATTTCTTTGCCCATTCAATAACATTATAGATAATGTTGTTTTATCTAACAAGTTTACATAATAGCCTTTGATAGGGGTAAATTAATTGTGATAGTATAATTAAATACTGCAAGGTATGGGCTGCTAGGCCCAATAATAAGATGTATAATATTCAGACCAGAAAGGATAAGCCTGATGGACCAGATCAGGCCTGGTGGAATAAAAAAGGCCCAAATGCCCTGATTATTAATTAATTTCGTAATTAATTAATAAGGGAAAAATCAGCTATTGAGAAGAGTCCCGATAAGGATATAAATCCTTATAGATTAGCCTCAAGGGGACCTAAAAGGATAAGGAATCAGCTTCCTACTTCCTAGGACTCCTAAGTCTATCCTAATTCAGAGACTTGTCCACCAAGTCTCCTATACCAAGTCCAATTCAAGGACTCCCACATCTATATAAGGGGCCTCACCCCACAAATCAGAACTACGTTTTTGACTTGATCCTTGGCAATCAGCAAGGTACGTAGGCATCTTGTTAAGGCAGATTGAGTCACGAAACACAAGAGCAATCAAATCGAGCCTTGAAGCTCACGTTCCTTAGTACTAAATACAGCAATTATATATATTAGTTTTTTATCCATAACATTTGGCGCCATCTGTGGGAAGACAACAACAACCATGGCGAGAACACGGAGAACAACTGAAGCTATAGAGGAAGGAACACCATCAGAGACAACCCAGGTGATTTCATCAACCGTGGAGGTTCCTCCCCATTCAACTTATGCATCTACTCAGGAGGAAACCCAGACAGGGGCAACTCAACCCCAGCTACAAGGGACAACTCCCCTGATTCAAGGTACGAATCCTCAAGTTCAACAAATACATATACCTGTGAATTCTCGACCCGTCGGGTATGAATATTCAACTATTGTTACTACTAACCCCCCTTATGGGATGCCCCTTCACCCTGAGGTTGGAGGAAGCGGATATGCTGGGCGAAGCGAAGCACGAGGGCGGTCGCCCCCTATATACGAGGTTTGGGTCCTATCCCTGAGGATCGGGAATTTTCTGGTCCATACACTGAGAGAGACTCCGAATCGTCGGATGATGAAGTGGCCCCGAGAAGGAGGCGTCCTGGAAAAAAGCCAATGGCTGATGGAAGGCAACGCCCCCAAAGCACCCCAGGGGCGAATCCCCAAGTAGTGCAGGAAAGGATCAGGGCTCATGAGGCTGAAATCCAAAGGCTGAGGCGTGATTTGGAGGCTCACCAGGCCACCAGACCCCACATACCTCCTAGGGGGAAAAATCCTCCTCCTATCATAGACCTGGATAGTCCGGTAAGAAGAAGGGCTGCTGTCCCAAGAACTGATCCAAGTAATCTCCTTCCCCTTGGAGATCCTGACGATCCAACTCCACCCTTCACAGAAGAGATAATGAATGCCCATATCTCAAGGAAATTCAAGATGCCCACTATCAAAGCCTATGATGGCACGGGAGACCCCGCTAATCATGTTAGAACATTCTCTAATGCACTGCTGCTGCAACCCGTGAATGATGCTATAAAATGTCGGGCCTTCCCTCAAACCCTGTCGGGTATGGCTCAAAGATGGTACAGTCGCCTACCCCCAAATTCTATTGGATCGTTCAGAGAATTAAGTCAGGCTTTTATTAAGCAATTCATCAGTGGAAGAGTCCATGAGAAAAGTTCAGCATCTCTTATGAGTCTTGTGCAGGGAGCTAAGGAATCCTTGAGGGAATACCTGAATCGTTTTACAAAGGAGGCTTTAAAAGTCCCAGACCTTGATGATAAGGTAGCCATGATAGCACTGCAACAAGGAACCAGGGATGAGTTTTTCAAGATGTCCTTGGCCAAACGTCCCCCTGAAAATATGTTGCAGCTCCAGGAGAGGGCAGGGAAGTATATCAAGGTTGAAGAAAGCATGAGGAAGACCGCAGTAAGTAATGAGCCCACTGGAGGCAAGAAGCGAAAAACTGATTTGGAGTATATCGCTAAGGACAAATATCCTAGAACCGAACAAAACCCTGATTCAACCCCCAAGAAGGGAGGACCTGGGCAAAAGTTCACTGAATACGCTAAGCTGAATGCTCCCAGAAGTCAGATTTTGATGGAGATTGAGAAAGACAGAGATATTCGCTGGCCTAAGCCCTTGAAGGCTGATCCCGCCAAGCTAGATAAGGGCAAGTATTGCAGGTTTCACAAAGATGTTGGCCATGACACCGATGAGTGTAGGCAATTGAAAGATGAAATTGAGTTTTTGATTCGAAAAGGAAGATTGAACAAGTATACTGGAGATGGAGGGGACAGAAATAATAATGGAAGGAACAACTTTGAAGATCGTAGGAGAGACCAAGACGATCAGGGGCGGAATCCCCAACCTAGAGGGTCGGTTATAAATGCAATTTTTGAAAGACCATGACGCCCTCGAGGGCCAGTGATAAACACGATCTTTGGAGGTCCAACTGCTGCTGGATTGTCCAAAAATTCCAGAAAGGCATATACTAGGGAGGTTATGCATATTGTTGGAGAAGCCCCGAAGAGGGCCAGGACAGAAGTAACATTGGCTTTTGATGATTCCGACCTAAAGGGTGTGAAGTTTCCCCATGACGACCCGCTGGTCATAACACTGATAATAGGAAATAGCCCGGTTAAAAGGGTCCTTGCGGATAATGGTGCTTCTGTGGATATCTTGCTCCACGACACCTTTCTAAGAATGGGGTATAACGACTCCCAGTTGACACCAACCGACATGCCGATATATGGATTTGCTGGAGTAGAATGTCCTGTGGAAGGGATAATTAAATTGCCAACCACCATAGGTACGGAACCAAGGCAAGCAACGCAGATGCTGGATATCGTGGTGGTAAAGGCTAGTTCAACTTATAATGCTATTATGGGGAGAACAGGGATACATGCCTTTAAGGCAGTCCCCTCTTCGTACCATTCAGTCATGAAGTTTCCCACCCGAAACGGGTTTGGAGAAGAGAGAGGAAATCAAAAAATGGCTAGAAGCTGTTATGTGGCCTCTTTGAGGGCAGATGGAGTCGGGGGGCAGGTTCTTCCTATTGAAGATATGGATGTTCAAGAAAATGATGAGAATAGAGGAAGGCCAGCAGAAGAATTGGTTTCGGTTCCTTTAGACCCCGAGAATCCTGAGAGGATGACATTCATTGGAGCCACATTAGAGGAGCCTCTTAGAGGGAAGTTAGTGAAATTTTTACAAGAAAATAGTGATGTGTTTGCATGGTCAGCAGCTGATATGCCAGGAATAGACCCGGAGTTAATTACTCACAAGCTAAACGTGGATCCAAGCCGGAAGACAGTGAAACAAAAGAAAAGAAATTTTGCCCCAGAAAGACAGGAGGCTATAAAACAGGAAGTAGAAAAGCTCTTAGAGGCTGGTTTCATTGAGGAGATTCAATTTCCGGAGTGGTTAGCAAACCCTGTAATGGTGAAGAAGGCTAATGGAAAGTGGAGGATGTGTATAGACTTCACTGATCTGAATGATGCATGCCCCAAAGACTGTTTCCCGCTGCCCAGAATTGATACTTTGATTGATGCCACTGCTGGACATGAGATGCTGACTTTCATGGATGGATTTAGCGGATACAATCAGATCAAAATGCATAAGAATGACATTCCAAAGGTATCATTTATCACTGACTTTGGTGTTTATTGTTATCTTGTTATGGCGTTTGGTCTCAAGAATGCAGGAGCCACCTATCAGAGGTTGGTGAATAAAATTTGTAAGGATCTTATTGGGAAGACTATGGAAGTCTATGTTGATGACATGCTAGTCAAGAGTCTAGTAAAGACTGATCATATAACCCATTTGAGGGAAGCTTTTGAGGTCCTAAGGTACCACAAGATGATGTTAAATCTAACGGAGTGTGCTTTCGGACTAGGATCGGGAAAATTCTTGGGATTGATGGTCTCAAAGAGGGGAATTGAGGCCAACCCCGATAAAATAAAGGCAATACTGGATATGGAACCACCAAAACTGTCAAGGATGTACAGAAGCTCACAGGATGGGTTGCGGCGCTAGGACGATTCATCTCCAAGTCAGGAGACAAGTGCTTGTCATTCTTCAAGTCATTAAAGAACATTAAAGACTTTGTATGGAGTGAGGAAAATCAGAAGGCATTTGAAGAGTTAAAGAAGTATATGGGCCAGGCCCCGTTGTTGGCCAAGCCAGTTCTGAGTGAAGTTTTATTCTTGTACTTGGCTGTTTCAGAAAGTGCCTTGAGCGCGGTGTTGTTTAAGGAGGAACTGAAAGTCCAGAAACCCGTATACTATGTCAGCAAAATCTTGCATGGTGCAGAGTTGAATTATTCAACTATTGAGAAATTCGCTTTAGCCTTGGTAATGGCTTCAAGAAAGCTGCGTCCTTATTTTGAAGCTCACCAGATTGAAGTGCTAACAAACCAGCCGCTGAGAAACATCATTCACAGTCCCAAGGCAAGTGGGAGACTGATTAAGTGGGCAATAGAGTTGGGAGAGTTCGATCTCAAGTATAAGCCACGTACGGCCATAAAAGCCCAGACACTAGCTGACTTCGTGGTGGAATGTACCATACCCAACCAAGAAGTCGGGGGGCAGGAAGATACCATACCTCAAGACAAGGGAGTCGACAATGGGGACAAGGAGAAAGAATATTTGGTTCTCTATTTTGATGGAGCATCAAAAACAAATTCCAGTGGAGCAGGGTTGGTTTTGCAAAGCCCTGATGGATTCCTAATTGAGTATGCTATGAAGCTAGACTTCCCAACCACAAACAATGAAGCAGAGTATGAAGCCCTGATTGCTGGCCTTGGTCTAGCTGGGACACTTAGAGTCAAAAACTTAAAGGTCCGTGGAGACTCGAAGCTGATCATATCCCAGGTAAAGGGAGAATTTGAGGCAAGGGATGATACGATGGCTAAGTATGTTCGCCTAGTAAGGGCTGTGATGACCCAATTTAATGAATGCCATGTTGAACACATTCCAAGGGAAGAAAATGTTAAAGCAGATGTGCTATCAAAGTTCGCTTCGTCTGAGATTGAAGAAAGTTTAGGAAGTGTGTACTTCCGTGTTTTGAAGACACGGAGCATAGATGTTAAGCTTGTGGCTCCCATAGGCTTGGGGACGTCATGGATTGATCCCATCAAGGCTCACATTCAGACCGGTTGGTTGCCAAGTGATACAACTGAGGCACGGAAGTTAACTATTCGAGCACTAAGGTACTCCTTGATAGATGGAATTTTGTATAAGAGATCTTTCGTGGTTCCTTACTTGAGGTATCTCAGGCCCGACGAGACACGCTTGGCTCTTGAGGAAGTGCATGAAGGTATTTGTGGGCAGCACTTGGGGGGCAGGGCCTTGGCTCATAAGATAACCCGTTTAGGCTTCTGTTGGCCAGAAATGATGGCTGATGCCAAAGAATATGTGAAGAAGTGTGATCGCTGTCAAAAGCATGCACCAGTTGTTAGACAACCCCCCGAGATGCTGACCTCTATCAACTCGCCTATTCCCTTTGCCATGTGGGGGATGGATATTCTAGGGCCTTTTCCTATGGCCACGGCACAAAGGAAATTTCTGATTGTAGCCATTGATTATTTCACCAAGTGGATCGAAGCCAAACCCTTGGCCAAAATCACTACTAAGCAGGTTGCACAATTCCTATGGGAAAACATTATGTGCCGATATGGAATTCCCCGTATCCTCGTTACCGACAATGGAACACAATTCAACAATGAGGAATTCAAGAAGTATTGTGAAGAAAATGAAATTGAGTTACGATTCACCTCTGTGGCTCACCCGCAAGCCAATGGCCAAGCAGAGGTAGCAAATCGGATAATCCTGGATGGACTAAAGAAGAGGATCGAAAAGTCAAGAAATAATTGGGTAGATGAGATACTTCCAATATTATGGGCCTATAGGACTACCTGTAGAGTCACGACAGGAGCAACTCCCTTCATGTTGGCATATGGGGCAGAAGCAGTAGTTCCAGTAGAGATATCATATTCCTCTCCAAGGATTCAGGCTTTCAATGCAGAAGAAAATGAGGAAGGGAAAAGGTTAGCCCTGGATCTGATCGATGAAGTGCGAGATAGGGCACATGCAAAGATAGTAGAATATTAGAAAAATGCTTCATTCTACTATAACCTAAGGGTTAAAGAAAGGTTTTTTAAACAAGGCGATGTAGTCTTGAGGAAGATAGAAGCATCTGGTGTAGGACAAAAAGGGAAGCTTGCCCCGAATTGGGAAGGGCCGTATAGAGTCAAGAGTGTTCAAGGTAGAGGAACCTACAAGCTAGAGACTATGGATGGTTTTGAAGTCCCGAGAACTTGGCATGCACAAAACCTGAAGGTTTACTCTGTGTAGGGCAGCCGGATACGATTCTCACTCGTCAGGATGGCGAGTAGGTTGAAAAGCACCTTGAAGCTTTGCTTGCTTAGAATTTATATGTTTTAGTTTTATTATGAAGTTTATTATTACTTGTGTAAGGGATGAATCCCAGACAATTTTATGAAATTCATGAGTTCTTCAAAGTATGTTTGTGGCCTAACAAATAAAAATCAAATGCATGGATGCAAGCATAGAAGGTGATAAATGAAATAGATCTGATAGATATTACAAAAATTCGATAAATAAAGTCTCGAAAATAGGATAAAAAACAACAAGCCACGCAGGGCTGAAAAAGCTTTAAGGAGCTGAAGTACCCTCGACATCCATATCATCGTCCTCTCCGCTCTCGCTGGATGTCTCTGTCGTCTCGGAGGAGGAGGAAGAGCTATCGTCCTCAGCTGGTCTGGAAGAAGACTCGGGAGGAGGAAGGAGTGGATCCTGAGGAACATGGTCCGAGACAACTACTCGGGTACGAAACCTCTGTAGCAAAGCCTCGTCATCAGGGCAGATGTAGTCCGCCGGGTTAATATCAGGACAAGCCTCGTTCACTGTCCCAAGGGTCGTGTCCCAACCAGTCCTAAAAAACCCGGGAAAGACTGAATCATCCCTAATCCTCATGGATTGGGCAAACTCCTCCGAGTCCAGATAGTTGTCTATAGCTTTATCCTTCTCCGACCGAAGTACCACCAGCTCGGCGTTAGACTCTCCGAGTTCTTCCTCCTTGCGCTTGAGCTTCTTCTCCAGGGTAGCATACTTCTTCTGTTGCCTCCTGAGGGCATTATCGGCCTTATCAGAAGCCCGCTTCCATGATTCGGCTTGCCTCACAGCGCCTTGAAAGTAGGCGTTAGACTGAAACAAAGCAATTAACAAAGTATAAGGCAAGAAAATGCTACAAGAACGAAAAATAAGTTCAAAAAAGAGAAGGCATACCGAAGTTAGAGATTGATCTCCCATGAGCTTAATCCTCTCAAGATCAGGGGTGGCCACCACATCAGTAAAGTCTTTGGGAGTCACGCTATGGTAGGACCAATCCCAAGCATGTTTCGTGGAACCAACTACGGTGTCCCCTCGGCGGAATCCCCAGAGAGGCTGAAAGGCGCCTGTGGCAGCAGCAGTAGGGGCAACAGCAGTGATAGGAGTACCATGGCCTCCAGCTCCTTCAGTTGAGGCCTCCCCTATAAGCTCTTTGTGCTTCTTCAAAAAGATAGGCTCTGTGGCCTTTCCCCGGGTGTCTAGGCCTGCGAGCCGAGCTTTCTTCATCCTAGCTGTTTCCTCAACCAAAGGAATATTGTCCTCGTTAATCTCCTTAGCAGCTGAAACAAAGCAAAGGACAAAATAAGTGATGTTAATAATGCATAAAATGAAGTAAAATTGAGAAGGGAAGAAAAATACCCTGTTGAGAAACAGAGGATAGTCCCACATGAATCAGGGAAAACTCCTCTAAGAGAGTCCAGCTGGTGGTGGTGCCATCATCCTGAGTAAGCCCATTATAAATAATAGTTTCTTCAGGAGTTAAGTGAATGGATTTGAGGCTACCATCACTGACCTTCCCGAAGGAAGATCGAAAAAGTGTGCCCCAGTCACCATTCTCCCAACGTAACCCAACGAAACTATTCCTCCAATTTTGATTATTATCAGGAATAGAGGCGCTGTTAAAGATATGTTTGCTTTTGGGCCTTTGCTTGACATAGACCCAGCCACAGATATTGGAAGAACTATTATAACACTGAAAGACCTTCCTAAAAATAGCTACAGAAAGAGGAAATCCCTCCCTAAGACAACAAACCATAAAACATAGAATGTTCCTCCAGACGTTTGGAGGAAGCTGACACGGGTTGATTTGTAAATCAGCCAAAAGATGAGGAATAAAAGGATGAAAAGGAAACCTAAGCCCAGCATTAAGGGCATCTGTGTAAATGAAGAGAGTGTCGGGTCTCCAGTGGCAAGTACGGTCACCACCATAGATTGGAACTAATCTAAAAGGAGGAAGGACGTTATAACGAGCATTTAGTTTATTGAAATCAATGTTGTGCCAAGTGTTACAATGATTAAAAGAATCGAGATGTGCAGTAGAGGGATATTCATCCCCCCTAGTCTTAATCATATCGATTAAAGACATGTACGAAGAACGGATCTCGATATCCTTACCTCGTTTTGAAGTCGAGGCAATCTTCGCCGCTCTCTCGGAATTCTTGTCAGCCATTAGTAAAGCCTAGAAAACCTGAAAGTCTTGAAGGGAGGAGTGGCCAAAAAAAACTAAAGGAAGAGAAGAGGGAGAAATTTGTAGGATGAGTGGAGAAGTGAAATGAGAGGTGTGAGGAATCACACTCTCATCCCACCTTTTTATAGCCAAAAAGAAGGGGATTTGGGCCTCAAAAAAGCCCATATGGGCCCAAAAATGGAAGGATCTGGAATGTTCCAGATTATTTTAGAAAAATCTTAGAAAAATATGGAAAAATCTGGAATGATATAGAAATTCCAGAATATTCTGGAAGTCAGGCTTAAAAGTTAAAGCCCAATCCATGTTTGAATGGGCTTTGGATATTAAAGCATAATAAAGGCCCAGTCCAAGAAAGCCCAGAAAGAGGGCCCAATTAGTTGACAGACAAAATCCCAGATTTAAGAAATGGGCCCTGGATGAAGACCCATTAAGAGGGTGGCCCAAGAAATCCAGGCCCAAATCAAGGACCCAAGAGAGTCCACCTCAGATGTATGGCCCAACTTCAAGGTAAAAGAATAAAAAAAAAGGGGGAGCCTGACCTAATTCGATCAGAACCTGCACCAAGATCCTAGTCGATTGCATTGAGGTCGATTTTCCTTCGACCAAGGCTGAAAAAAGGGGCTATTTCGGTCAAGAGAAGGATCCTGACCAGAAATTCCTGGTCGAAAAGGGGAAATAGCTGTTTCATTCAACCAGAATGCCAAAACGTTTTTTGACCCTGTCGACCAGGAAGCAAAGTAAAATCCTGATCGAATGGACCCTGCCCGAATTTACGTCGACCTGGGCGACAAAAGATGGCTAATTCGGTCAAAAATGGAGATCCTGACCGAAAGGGACGAAAATCCTAGTCGAAAACTTCCTAGTCGACAAAAAAAAAAAAAACAAAAAAGGGAAAAAATCCTGGCCGAAATTTGACCAGGACTTCTGCTCGAAATACTCCTGCTCGAAAGGCTGTCGACCAGGGCAATATGGAGGTTAATTCGACCAGGATCCTGGTCGAATGGATTCCTGGTCGAAAATTGTATAAAAAAAAAGGAAGAAAAAAGGAAGAAAAAGGGAAGAAAAAATCCTGGAAAATTACAAAAAAATAAGGAAATTCCTTAAATAATTTCTGAAAAATGTTAATATTTTCAGAAATAAGGAATAAATCCAGAAAATTAAAGGATAAATCCCAGAAATTAGGGAAAAAATCCATAAAAATAAGGAAATTCCTTAAATATTTTCTGAAAAGTGTTAATATTTTCAGAAATAAGGAATAAATCCAGAAAATTAAAGGATAAATCCCAGAAATTAGGGAAAAAAATCCAGAAAAATAAGGAAATTCCTTAAATATTTTCTGAAAAGTGTTAATATTTTCAGAAATAAGGAATAAATCCAGAAAATTAAAGGATAAATCCCAGAAATTAGGGAAAAAATCCAGAAAAATAAGGAAATTCCTTAAATATTTTCTGAAAAGTGTTAATATTTTCGGAAATAAGGAATAAATCCAAAAAATTTAAGGACAAATCCCAGAAATTAAGGGAAAAATCCAGAAATTAAGGGAAAAATCCAGAAATTAAGGATAAATTCCAGAAAATTAGGGAAAAATTCCTGGAAATTAAGATGATTTTTGAATAGAAGGAAGATTCATTGTAAATGTGTAGGTCTCTCCATACTTTACGCAAAAACAGAACCCTGTAAGGGAACGAGTAGATTTAACTTCTGCGAAACCTAATCAATGTTTCCCAAAAGTTGGGGGGCAAATGATAGGGGTAAATAAATTGTGATAGTATAATTAAATACTGCAAGGTATGGGCTGCTAGGCCCAATAATAAGATGTATAATATTCAGACCAGAAAGGATAAGCCTGATGGACCAGATCAGGTCTAGTGGAATAAAAAAGGCCCAAAAGCCCTGATTATTAATTAATTTCGTAATTAATTAATAAGGGAAAAATCAGCTATTGAGAAGAGTCCCGATAAGGATATAAATCCTTATAGATTAGCCTCAAGGGGACCTAAAAGGATAAGGAATCAGCTTCCTACTTCCTAGGACTCCTAAGTCTATCCTAATTCATAGGCTTGTCCACCAAGTCTCCTATACCAAGTCCAATTCAAGGACTCCCACATCTATATAAGGGGCCTCACCCCACAAATCAGAACTATGTTTTTGACTTGATCCTTGGCAATCAGCAAGGTACGTAGGCATCTTGTTAAGGCAGATTGAGTCACGAAACACAAGAGCAGTCAAATTGAGCCTTGAAGCTCACGTTCCTTAGTATAAATACAGCAATTATATATAATAGTTTTTTATCGATAACAGCCTTCAAGATTCTCTTATGTAGGTTAATTACAAAATTTTTGATAACCCCTTTTAATTGATTACTTGCATTTTTACAGGAATAGGTGATTTAAAATCTTGTTATCTCATATCCACTTGAATATATGAGCACTATATTTTTTAATATGTTAAAAAGACTTTATAACTATTGTAGTGTATTTGAAATTTTTATTTAATAATAAAGAATTGTACCATACAGTACAACAAGAATTACATAAGCAAATATTTATGTAAATTTTAGTGTCAAGGATATGTTCTAGTAATATGCTAAATTGTAAAATGTTTCCAAATTTTTTTTGTATTATTTTAGATTTGTTTTTTATTGTGTTAAAAAATTTACATATTTACATGAAATAAATAATTAAAATATTGGGTATCTCCCATTTTAAAAATTTTTATTTTTCTTAACATATATATAGAACAAGTAAAAACATAAAATTTTATGTTTTAGCATCACATTAAAAATTGATATCATAGTCAATATGTACTCCTTACAAAAGTAAACAAAAAAATTATTATCTAATCAAAAAGTAAGAGACTTTTAAATGTGTATGCATTAAGTTAAAAAAATAATTTTTACTTCAAAAATTATAATATTTTGTTTATTTTTAAGTTGTGCACTCAAGTATTATTTTAAGTAAGGTGTAAAATATTACTTTTATTGCCTAGAAAATCAATTGTGTTTATTATTTGATCAAAATAAAAAATCACAAGCACATATTCCGCCATTTAGATATGAAATTAACCTTATAAAAAATGCTATATTTTTTTATCAAATTTTTACATTTTTAAATTGAAAGTATCCCAATGTTATTAATGTAATAGCAAGATTATTTTTAATTCATGGGCGCTTATTTTTCCCTAGCTATAGGGAAAAATGGTACATGAAAGAATTAAAGTTGTTAATTTATATGAGCAGTTTGATTTTAACCATCCAATTCATTGACATTACAATAGAATACATATCATACTTCATCACAATCGTTGATTTGTGTTAGGGTTTTATCTTGACCATTCAATTATTTGTTAGGACTCTATATAAGACTAACATTGAGCCTTATCTTTGCATCACAAAAACCTTCGGCCTCCTCTCTGCATTATGCATCTGCCTCTCTTCCCCTCTTTCTGAAATCCTAACCACAAATTAATATCAAATTCAATGCCCCTTCTTCTTTTTTTATGCGATTAAGCATATATCTTCTCATATATGTTTATTAGAAAAGTCTTCTTAACCATTTTTGATATTCATTACTCTAATTTCAATTTTTTCAATCCTCTGATTTGTAAATGTTGAGTGGGTAATTTTATGTGTGAAGTCTTGTTAACTCGGATCCACTCCAACAGTGTAAGAATTCAGTTCTGTTACTTTGTTAAAAACAACTTTATGTGTAGTCATCTAGTTTTGTTATACAAACTTATCTTCAATTTTGTTGTAAATAATTTTTCGAAATACTCATCATATTTCTTATATTTTCTTATGATTTTGCAGTAAACAATGAAGAAAATGCTCCAAAATTAACATATGCAGCCCTTCATGCCTTTCTTCGTGGAATGAGAAGAAAGATTACAAGAAAGATTAGTGACAGGAGCTTTTACAGCGTTCTGGCACTGTATTACATTTTGTATTTACAATTGCTTTGTATTTAGAATTGATAAAATATTTATTAATTTAAAGAAATTATTTGTTTATCAATTATTGTACATGATTTATTTATTGATAAATAAATATTCATTATTTTATGAATAAATAGCAATTTTCAACTCTAAACCCAATATTTTACATCATATGATATCCACTTTACAATTTTCGAGGTAATATTGAAAAGGAAAATTAAAGTACTAAAATAAATCTATAATTTTATTATTGTGACAATTGAAAGATAACTAAAAATTTAACACTTTTATATTTAACAAAACATGTTTGGTTAATTTATAACATCTCGACATTTCAAAATATTAATTCAAAATCAAACTAATAAATAGAAATTAAGATAATTCAAATTCTAAGGCCTAATGATGAAGTTTCCAAACCCAAGATATTAAAAAGTCACTGTAGAAATAAAAGTAAAGATATTGAGGCGGAGCTTGCACACTAGTACACTAGTTCAATAACAAAAGTTCAAAAAGAAATAAATAAAGATCCATCACCCTAGATAGTGACCGGATTCTATGAACTCATATACTACTAAAACTAGGAGTTTCTAAAAGTCTTTTATATTTTTAATATCACAATGTCAATTATCTAAATCAATAAAATATTTTTGATACAACAACATGATCCAATAAAATGAACAAATTTTTTTAAAAAATGATCAACGAAAATCACGTACTTTGATTTCGGTGTTGTAACGAGAAACTCAAAATATAATACTCCCTTCGTCCCTTTTTAGTTCTCACTTTTTGTTGTCACATTTAACTTTGACCAGGTCAAATTGACTAAAGTTTGACCGAAGTTTATTAATAATTTAAAATTGAACAAAATAAAAAAATTATATCACCGGAAAGTAGATTCAATCTATGTTAATATATAATTTTTAGTTTTTTCAAGTAATATAAGGGTAATGTTTAATTTACGGTAAAAAATTGGTCAATTTGACTTTTATAAAAGAAAATGTGACAACTAAAAAGGGACAAGGGACTGACATCTTAAATATTAGCTTAGGAATATTAAACACTAAAAACACTGAATCTTATCCATACACCTGCATACCGTCACTATTATAGTAAATAAGCATTAAAATATTGTAAGTAAATAATGGTTGTCAATATAGAAGATTCGCGTAAGAGCAAGTTCTAGCGTTCATACAAACTTAAAAGCAGTAGAAGATTAGCTTTGTAAGAAAAAAGTATATTCAACGTTCTATATAATTTATAAATTTATTGAGCAATTTTTAACTGATATAAGTTTATGATTTTTCTTTATTTATTTAGAACATACTAATGTGAATCTAAATTTTTGACTATTCTTTATTTAATTTAGGATGCAAATTAATGTGAATTGTAGGTGTAATTTGTCTCATATTTTCATTGAGTCATCTTTCCTATGGTCAAACATCCTTTTGTTGAGATTTTTAGTTGCTGATCTCCTGAAATGATAATAGAAAATCAATCGTATTATGAATTCGCAAAGCAAAAGATATCTTAATTTCTTTGAGCTGAATAAATTGATTATAAATGAGAAAGAGTATAATATCGTTTTTGGGCCTTCCTCTACTACCTTATGGTTTTAGAGCGACTGGTTATTTATTATAATATCAAGAGTTATGATTCGATCCATGATAGGTTGATGATGAGTTATATCGAGTTAGATTCCACATATTCGGTTTAAAATATGTGTTATTATTATTATTTTTTCTTGTCTTCTTCTTATTCAAATCAGTTATTTTTTTTCTTGGATATTTTAAATTTTAATCATAATTATTGTTTTTCTTCAATTTGGTTGGATTTCTCGACGGTACTTGATTTCGGTTGAAATTGTTTTTTTCCTAGTGATTTTTGTTAGGACTCTAATATACACCGTCGATCTCGCTTTGATGATATTGGCTCCTTGATAATATTATTTTTTCTCTTTTTTCCCCCTCATCTTCATTTCCTTTTCTCGTGTTGATGATGGGGGTAACCCTAGGCACATTTGTATACTTCTCCGCCTTCTATTTTATTTTACCGGGTGTTGTAGGCACATTGGTTCTTCACGGGAATTGTATAGGTTATTTGGTGGTCTAGGCACATTGGTTTATTATATATGGTGCTCTAGGCACATTGGCCCCTACGAGAGATTATTTAGTTTATTTGGTGCTCAAGGCACATTGGGCCTTTGAGGGGATTGATTTAGTTTATTTGGTGTTCTAGGCACATTGGTTTAGTTTATCTAGTGCTCTAGGCACACTAGCCCTTCGCGAGATTTGATTCAATTTGGATATAATTTAAATTGAGATACAATTTTTATTTGGTTGAGGATTAGATACAATTTGGTGACTTGGATTCAATTATCTGGAGTTTGTATTTGGTTGATTATGGAGTTTGGTTTTGGATTTGGATTCAATTTCGCATGCAGTTTTAATATTGTTTTCGATGGTTGCAGATTTGTTGCTTTGGTGATTCGATTGCTTTGTCTTATTTTGGATGAAGTTTTAGTATTGTTTTCAGTGGTTGCAGATTTATTGCTTTGGGGATTTGATCATTTTAATTTCTCTTGGGTTGTTGCGCCTTTGGACGATTTCTCTTTTGTTGCTGCGTTCTTTTTTGTTTTTGCGTGTTTGGATTAATTTGGAAGTTTTTTGTTTGTTTGGATTCGTAACTCTTTTTTTGGATTTGTTTGAATGCTCTTGAATCTGGTGTTGCAGCTTTGGATTTGTTTGGTTACGTGGCTCCGTCACTTGGTTTGGAAACTCCCGATTCAATATCGTGAGTTTGGGTAAGGGGTGTTAACATATATAATGATATTGGATTATTGGATAGTCTCATTATTATAACAATTTCCTTATTAGAATATGTTCCTTCATTATGTTTGGTTGTTTGGTATATAAGCCTCTCTTCTATTATAATTGAGAACAAGTATTATTATAATAAAATCATTATTATGTATAGTTTAACATTGTATCAAAGCTCAGTTTAGGGAGGAACTCGTGTCCATGTCCTCCCACCCCCATTTATTTAATTTTTTTTGATATTTATATTAGTATTAGTTGTATATGTTGTTGTCAATCATATCAAAAAGTATCATACGATTTGGGGGGAGTGTTAAAGAGTATAAGATCATGCTCGAGCCTTCCTCTACTACCTTTAGGTTTTAAAGCGACTGGTTACTTAACAATAACATTAATTACGAAGTATTTCTGATGTTCATAGAAGTTGTTAGGGGAGTTGCAATATTTTCCGTGGAATCAGTAAATTCTTGATTTTGGACTTAGAAAAGGTTGATCCTTTTGGAAGCATTAGGAATCATAAATTTGAGAATATTATTGGAAATAAATTATAAGTATGCATTCTATAGGTAATATCACTATAATTAAGAAAACTATTGTTGATGAAATAAATATGGAATCATTTAGCAATATGTTTCATACGCCAACTTGTCAGACTAGTCTTTATTGTTTAACTATTGTATAGGAAAAATTTTGTTTAACAGAAGTGGAGAATCAGAAAAGAGGACCGAATCAGGGCCACGAGTTTTGACCTGTAAAATTAAACTCGCGTCACGGGAAAAATCTAGATCATGGAGAGTGAGTGAAGAAAGTCAGAAAAATTAGTAACACCACAAATCTACTAGTCCAGCTTCGTTTTCAAATTACTACTACGTTGGAGACTGAAGTATTTACCATTTGAAACTATTTTTATGTTGCCACTGTACATGTTATTGGCAGGGCATGCGATTGTAACTTCATTTAATATAGTGTTTTAGTTGATGACTTTTTCTCAAATATTTGTGGTTTAGATTTATTAAGTTTAAAATTCATTATACCCCGGGGATGATTTACTGAACTTGAGACGAATCTATGGTAAGATAATTTAGGTCATTCATAAGTTTGAAGACATTTTGCTTTGTGTTTGTCATAATGTGTTTGAAATCTATTAATCTGTAGATTTTAAGAATATAATATGTGTATTGCTTTATAATATTATTTGGAGCAGTTTTTAGTAGAATGCAGAATTTGGACTGCAAAATTTTTGCACATGCATTATTATATTTGCTGAAATATATGCAGAGGTTTTTAACAGTTTTTGGTCTGTAGAATTTGCATACTTTTGCTTCAGTCCTGAATAGAAATTTATCAGATTTTTGATTGCTCAATTTGCAAATTATTGCATCAGTTATTTCTACCAAATTTAACTGTTTTTTTTTATTTGCAGAATCTAGAATTTTTTTCAGGTTGATCTGTAGGTTTTTTCTGGTTATGAAATATGGGCATTTAAAGTTTACTTTTTGAATATCTATTGTGCAAGACATGAATGTACATAACAAGACTAAGTCATTTTGATAACCCTAAGGATAAATTATATGATAATTCAATTGTATTCTATACACTATTAAAAAAAACTTCAATAGACATCGGCCAGAAACCAATGTTAAACATTTCCCGACCGATGTCTATGCGGGTGTAGAGAAAGATACCCCCACATGACATCGGTTGTGAACTAATGTCTGGGAACATCTTTAACATAGGTTCCAGATTACAGTCTGATTTGTATTTTCTGTTTTTAAACAAAAATTGCATTACAATCTTTTCCAAATAGCTTTTATATGATCTAGGTATGAACTTTAACAATTAATTTACAAAGTATAAATCAGTATTTACATCATTTTAGAAAGAAAACTAATATCAAAGTTGACTTCTGACATCGGTTTTGGATAGGAAACAGATGTCAAAGTTACCTTTTTACATCATATATAAAAGAAAACCGATGTTAGAGGCTTGATTAGACATTGGTTCATTAAATAAATCTGATATGTTTAGCATCTTCAACATTAGTTATAAACAAGTTGTATATATCAACTGATCTTTATGCCTTATAGGTTTACATACACATTTAATTTATAAACACCCAAAAATTTATTTGACAATATTGATGAATCAGAGAAGGGGACAGGATAAGGTCCATGAGTTTTTACCTGTAAAATAAAACTCGCGTCAGGAGAAAAATCTAGACCATTCTGGAGAATGCATAAAGAAAGTTAGAAAAATTAGTAATACCATAAATTTACTAGTCCAGCTTCCCCTTGACATCTTGTAAAATACAGCAATTCAAGTAATATTTTCAAGGGGTTTTGAAATAGAAAAAATTGTTTGTTGCATATCATCATATGTATTTGATCCATTCTCTGTGGACGTGTGAGATTCATTCAAGAGCTTTTTGTGACAATTACTTCTTTGCAAATATTTACTATTTGAAACTAGTTTTATGTTTCCACCTTACATGTTGTTGGTAGGGCATGCGATTGTAATTTCATATTGATAGTGTTTAATTGATGACTTTTTCTCCACTATTTAAGGTTTAGTTGTATTTAGTTTGAAATTTAATATACCTAGGGATGATTTAGTTTGAGACAAAAGTATTGGTATGATAATTTAGGTTATTCATAAGATTGAATACATTTTTCTTTGTGTATATCATAATATATGTATAATCTACTAATTTGTAGATTGTAAGAATATAATATGTGTATTGCTTTATGAGATTATTTGGAGTAGTTTTTAGCAGAATTTGGACTATAGAATTTTTGCGCTTGCAGTATTGTATTTGCTGAATTTTTTGGAGAAATTTTTAACAGTTTTTGTTCTGTAAAATCTGCTGGCTCTTGCTTCAGTTCTGTATAAAATTTTAGCAATTTTTTGATTGCTCAATCTGCAGATTATTGCAACAGTTTTTTTTGCCGAATTTAACAGTTTTTTTATTTGCAGAATCTGGAAATTATTTCAGGTTGATCAGCAGATTTTTTCTGGTTATGAAATATGGGCGATGAGAGTTTATATTTTGAATATCTATTGTGCAAGACATGCTTGTACATAACAAGACTAATTCATCTTGAGAAGCATAAGAATAAGTTGTATGATAACTCAATTGTATTCTGTAATTGTATTTTTTAAGTTTGTAAAAATGCTAAATAGTTTAGACTGAAGGTTTTTCACTAAACAGCCTTCAAGCTAAAGAATAAATTATGGAAGAAGATAAATCCTGATCATGTCTCAGAGAGAAGTATAGAAGCTTTGAGCTGAATAATATTGTTCTAGAAAAAATATTCTAGGTTAGATATCAACGAGTCACATATCAACGAATGTAGAGAAGTATGTCGAGATGTATAAAATGACTTGTAGAGAAGTACCAAGAAATATTGACAAGTCAATTTGCATCTAGAGAACTGAAGATATCGAGAAGTCAATCTGTATGTAGAGAAATGAAGATATCGATAAGTCAAAAAGTCCATGTAGAGAAGTGGAGATATTGACAAGTCAATTCATCATGTAGAGAACTGAAGATATCGACAAGTCAAAAAGCTCATGTAGAGAACTAGAGATATTGACAAGTCAAAAAGCTTATGTAGAAAATTGGAGATATCGATAAATCATTCTACTTATAGTGAGATGGGGACCTCGACAAGTCAAAAGGCTATTGTTAAGTGGCATTTATGTCCACTTAGAATGCGCTAATAAAGGCTTGAATTGGTGTTTTGTACTCAAGTTGTTTGTGTTTTTGATGCTTTTTTGTAGTGTTTTACACTTCAGGCATAAATAAGGGATCAAGGAGATTTACCATTGATTTGGTGCTAAATTGGTGTTAGGAAGGTGTCCTGGGAGTTTGCTCATGCAATGCCATCAAGAACCAGCAAATAAAAGAAAGCAAGTCAATTTTCCAGAATGTCAGCGCGCCAGCGCTGTGCTAGTGCGCGGACGCGCCAGAGAAGCAGAAGGACGCATGCCCGCGCTAATAAAGCGCGGTCCCGGCTTGTTGAAAGCTGGGAATTTTATTTCAAGTACAACAGTGATTTTCTTGACTTCTCTTCTTATTGGGATGCTATATAAAGACATCTTAAAGATGTTTTTTATAACAGAGCTTAAGAAGAAGACATCAAGAAGACCTCGGAGCACAAATACAACCTAGGCATAGAGGATCTAGTTTATTCTTGTGATTCTTTGTTTTAAGTTCTAATCTTGGATGCTAGTTTTCTTGTTTTGTTGAACCTATACTCTTGTTTAACATACTTGATTATTATTCAGTTTATTAAAGACTTAGTTTATTATACCATGCTTTCATCGGAACCCACGGTGATGATGAGTTCGGTTATGGGCTAATCGTTATCGTGGGTTTCTAGCAGATTTACTATAGATTTCAATAGTTAATATGTTTTGATATCTTAGTGTACGACAAATATATAATATCCTAGTATTGGTTGTGCTTATTCGTCTTATGAGTGTTGCGAACTTATAAGATAGCGTGTTAATCTCTATTGAAGTGAAAGTGAATATAGGGGTTTAGAATATGCCATGCTAGCATAGGTTCATGTATTTGATAAGCATGATTCGTAGGTAATTTTAAACATGTTACTTGCCCTGCAATCACAATAGTTAACTTGTTCATTAAACCGTTATGTTATCAAATTCTATAGACATATAGGGTCTCAATATAATTGGTGTCTATTCAGCTTCTATCTCTTTTGTGGATGTCCGGTAGTAGGTTATTTGTACAACGAAAGTTGGCGCTTACTAGTTTCGTGTTGTCTGATTAGTGTCATCACCATTGCATGCTAAGGATAAGAACAAAAAGGCTATTGAATGAAGTAGTAATGAAGTTAGAATCCCATGTTTGTGTTATATAAGTAAATCACCCTTTTAATCTTTTAGTTAATTGCATGTTAGTTAATAATCATATTTATAAACAACCTCAACTTGTTATCATCTTATCATTCAATAATTACCATACCATCATTGCATAAGTACATTAATTAAATTTACGTAAACCAGTCTCTGTGGGAATGACCTAGAATTAATTCTATATTACTTGCGATCATGTATATTTGCGTGAATATTAGCGCGTGTTTTTGTCCTAACAAGTTTTTGGCGCCACTGCCGGGGACTCGGTGTTAATTTTTAGTTTATGTGCTTGACATCAGCGATCGTTAAAGTTCACTGACTCGGATATTTTACATACTTGTTTACTTGTTGCTTTTCAGGTACTTTAGAGAATGTTTATGCTAACACATTCTCGATCTCGAAAGAGAACGCTGGATAAAGAGGAGGAAGAAGTTTTATTAGAGGAAGAAGTTCTTGCTAAGGAGGAGAAAGTTAAAGGAGAAGCTCTTGTTACAATGGGTGAACCAGAAACAAATACAAAGGCTTTGATGGACTACTCTCAGCCGAAAATCAATGATATTCAGTTTAGCATTGTCAGACCATCCATCATGGCTAACACTTTTGAAATCAAGGCTAGCATGATTCGGATGGTGCAGAACTCGGTTTAGTTTGGGGGTTCTCTAACGGAAGATCCCAACATGCATATCAGAGATTTCATCGAGATCTGCGACACTTTCAAAATCAATATCTCTGAAGATACTATTAAGTTGAGGCTATTCCCATTCTCTATGAGGGATAAAGCTAAGTGTTGGTTATATTCTCTACCACCGGGCTCAATCACCAAGTGGGAAGATCTTGCTCAGAAGTTTCTCACTAAATTCTTCCCTATGGCGAAGACAGCTGCAATCAGGAATGCTTTTACTCAACTTGCGCAACAATCGGGAGAATCTTTGTGTGAATCTTGGGATCATCATAAGGAGATGCTTAAGAAGTGTCCTCATCATGGGATGCCTGAATGGATAATTATTCACTGATTTTATAATGGATTGGGTGCAACTTTTGGACCCATGCTTGATGTAGCATCAGGTAGAGCCTTGTGCGCTAAGAGCTACGATGAAGATTATGATTTGATTAAACTGATGGCTGCTAATGAATATCAGAATCCTTCTCAGAGACTAACTCAAGGCAAAGTAGCGGGAATTCTCGAGGTAGATGCTGCTACTTCTATAGCTGCTCAGCTTATAGCTTTGACGATGAAGGTGGATTCTTTGGCTAATTATGGAGTTAATCAGATCACTATTGTCTTTGAGCTTTATACTGGTGCACATGAGACAGTGCAGTGTGCTATTTCTAGCGAATCAGCTTACTTCGCGAGCAACTTTTAGAGGTCACAACAACCAGTCCTAGCCATCTATCATCCCAACAACCGCAATCATCATAATTTCAGCTGGAATAACACTAAGAATGCGGTGCAGCATCCTTATCAGCTGTATGCCGCAAAGCAATACTACCATCTTGGTTTTCAACAACCACAATACGCACCAAGACAACAACTCCAACTGTAACAATCTAATGAAAACTCTGAATTGGAGGAGTTTAGGCTCATGTGCAAGAGCCAAATGGTTTCTATCAAGACCTTGGAAAATCAAATTGGGCAGATTGCCAATGCCTTGCTGAATCGACAACCTGGTACCCTCCCTAGTGACACTAAAGTGCTAGGAAAGAAGGAAGCAAAAGAGCAGGTTAGGGCAATTATATTGAAGTCTGGGAAGGTTGCAAGCCAAGAAAAAGCTCAAGTTCAAGAATCTGAAGATGTGGCTGATGAAGAAGTGCAGAAGGAAGCAAAAGTGGAACCAAGGAAGCAAAATATGGAACACACTCCTCCCGAGAATAATACATGGGAGAAACTGATATATCCTCCACTACCTTTTCCTAAGAGGCTGCAGAAGTAAAAGTTGGATAAGCAGTTAACGAAGTTTCTTGAGGTGTTCAAGAAACTTTATATCAACATACCTTTCCCTGAAGCTCTTGAATAGATGCCTAGCTATGTCAAGTTTATGAAATATATTCTCTCTCGGAAAGTGAAGCTCAATAAAATATAGATCGTTGCTCTCACGGAGGAATGCATTGCTGTGGTGGAACAGAAGTTGCCTCCGAAGCTTAAAGATCCTGGAAGCCTCACTATTTCTTGCACCATTGGAAAAGTGTCATTCGATAACTGCTTATGTGACATGGGAGCTAACATCAATTTAATGCCTTTGTCTATCTTCAAGAAGTTGGACTTACCTGATCCAAAGCCTACGTATATGACCTTGCAGTTGGCCAAACGTTCTACGAGGTATTGTGGAGGATGTCTTGGTCAAGGTGGACGAACTCATATTTCATGTATATTTTGTAATTCTTGATTTCGAGGAGGATAAGAAGATTCCCATAATCTTGGGAAGACCATTCTTGGCTACGGGCCGAACCTTGATTGATGTGCAGAAGGGTGAGCTCACTATGTGAGTACTGGTTTAGAATGTGACTTTTAATGTGTTTAATGTCATGAAATTACCTACTGATAATAAGGAGTGCATAAAAGTGGAGTTGGTCGATTATGTGGTTACTTCAGAACTTGATCAAATGCTAAGGTCTAATGCCTTAGAGAAAGCCTTGTTGGGAAATTCAGATAGTGAAGATGACAAAGGTGATGAGCAGTTGCAATATTTGAATGCTTCTCATTGGAAGGGAATGATGGATATGCCATTTGAATCTCTTAGATTGGAAGAGCTGAAAAATTCTCCAAAATGCCTCAAGTCATCTATTGAGTAATCTCCAACACTCGGGTTTAAACCATTACCTGAATATTTGAGGTATGCATTTTTAGGTGATGCATCTACTTTGCATGTTATTATTGCATCTGACCTTTCAGGTAGTGATGAGGATAATTTCTTGAGGATTCTGAGAGAGTTCAAATTGGTAATACGATGGACTATAGCAGATATCAAGGGAATCAGCCCTTCTTATTGCATGCATAAAGTTCTGCTAGAGGAAGGTAGCAAGCCAACTATTAAGCAACAAAGAAAGCTTAATCCAATCATGAAAGAAGTTATGAAGAAGGAAATTCTTAAGTGGCTAGATATAGGGATCATCTATCATATTTCTGACAATTCTTGGGTGAGTCCTGTAAAATGTGTGTCGAAGAAATGAGGCGTCAAAGTTGTTGCTAATGAGAAGAATGAGCTCATTCCTACTCAAACAGTCATATCGTGGAGAGTTTGTATGGATTACAGGAAGCTGAATAAATCTACGAGGAAGGATCACTTCCCTGTTTCCTTTATTCATCAGATGCTTGACAGGTTGGCTAGGCATGAGTGTTATTGTCTTCTGGATGGCTATTCGGGTTATAATCAAATTTGTATCGCTCAAGAGGATCAAGAAAAGACTACTTTTACTTGTCCATATGGTTCTTTTGCCTTAAGAAGAGTTTCTTTGGGTTATGTGGTGCACCTGCCACATTTCAGAGATGCATAATGGCTATCTTCTATGACATGATTGGTGAGAATATGGAGGTATTTAAGGACGATTCCTCTGTATTAGATGATTCTTTTGACGAGTGCTTGCAAAATCTTGGCACCATTCTTAAAAGGTGTGTTGAGACCAGTCTAGTTCTCAACCGGGAGAAATGTCACTTTATGGTGCAACAGGGCATCATTCTTAGGCACAAGGTCTCTATTATAGGTCTTGAGGTGGATAAAGCCAAGGTGAGGGTCATTAAAAACCTTCCTCTACCAATTTCAGTTAAGGGAGTCCGCAGCTTTCTTGACCATGCGAGTTTCTATCGGCGTTTCATCAAGGACTTCTCTAAAATCTCTAAACCCTTGTACAATCTTTTAGAGAAAGATGTCCCTTTTAAGTTTGATGATGAGTGTCTAGCTGCTTTTGAGAGCTTAAAAAAAGTTTTATCATGGCACTTGTCATAACTGCACCTCTAAAAAAAGATATGTGTTGATGCATAATTGACCACGAGCGTGCTCTTTAATACTCGAGTTATTAAGTTCATAGGGGACTTTGTGCCTAGTGACCTAAGGCTTTTATAGCCTTGGATCCACTAACCTAACGCTCACTACATGGATATTATTGCATAAGTCTTTTGTGGACCTCACTCATTGCACGATCAAATAAGCATATTTGTGATTGTTTAGGTGTTGTGAATAAAAGCATGAATCCATGTAATAACTCCGATATAAGAATTAAAGTATTGTGAGTCATTTTGATTTTAGCGTTTATTCTATTTATAACCTTGTGATTGCCTTGATGAGTAGTAAGTCATGATTATTGATCTAGTTGCGATAGTATATATTTTAAGCATCTACAAACACACACATTTCTGGCTTGTAAGTTGATTTGTGGGATTTGAATTGATCTTTGTGTGAATAACTGCATTTGTTGAGATGTTGCTCATTGGTTGGTTTAGTTAATCTGAGGGGATCGTTGCATTCATGTAGTTGCATTTATACATTTTTATTTCTTGTTATTTGAGTCTGTTTATGCTTGAGGACAAGCATCGGTTCAAGTTTGGGGTGTGTTAAGTGGCATTTATGTCAACTTAGAATGCTCTATAAAGGCCTGAATTGGTGTTTTGTACTCAAGTTGTTTGTGTTTTTGATGCTTTTTGTAGTGTTTTGCATTTAAGGCATAAATAAGGGATCAAGGAGATTTAACATTTCTTTGGTGCTAAATTGGTGTTAGGAAGGTGTCCTGGGAGTTTGCTCCTGGAATGTCATCAAGGATCAGCAAATAAAAGTAAGCAAATCAGTTTTTCCAGAATGCCAACGTGCCCTCGGTGTGCTAGCGTGCGACCGCGCCAGAGAAGCAGAAGGACAGCGCGCCCGCGCTAATGAAGCGCGCGCCCGCGCCGAGTCAAAAGCTCAGAATCCTGTTTAAGTACAAGAGTGATTTTCTTGACTTCTCTTCTTATTGGCATGCTATATAAAGACATCTTAAAGATTTTTTTCATAACAGAGCTTAAGGAGAAGACATCAAGAAGACCTCAGAGCCCAAATACAACCTAGGCATAGAGGATCTAGTTTATTCTTGTGATTCTTTGTTTTAAGTTCTAATCTTGGATGCTAGTTTTCTTGTTTTGTTGAACCTATACTCTTGTTTAACGTACTTGATTATTATTCAGTTTATTAAAGACTTAGTTTATTATACCATGCTTTCATCGGAACCCACAGTGATGATGAGTTCGGTTATGGGCTAATCGTTATCGTGGGTTTCTAGCAGATTTACTATAGATTTCAATAGTTAATATGTTTTGATATCTTAGTGTACGACAAATATATAATATCCTAGTATTGGTTGTGCTTATTCGTCTTATGAGTGTCGCGAACTTATAAGATAGCGTGTTAATCTCTATTGAAGTGAAAGTGAATATAGGGGTTTAGAATATGCCATGCTAGCATAGGTTCATGTATTTGATAAGCATGATTCGTAGGTAATTTTAAACATGTTACTTGCCCTATGCAATCACGATAGTTAACTTGTTCATTAAACCGTTATGTTATCAAATTCTATAGACATATAGGGTCTCAATATAATTGCTGTCTATTCAGCTTCTATCTCTTTTATGGATGTCTGGTAGTAGGTTATTTGTACAACAAAAGTTGGCGCTTACTAGTTTCGTGTTGTCTGATAAGTGTCATCACCATTGCATGCTAAGGATAAGAACAAAAAGGCTATTGAATGAAGTAGTAATGAAGTTAGAATCCCATGTTTGTGTTATATAAGTAAATCACCCTTTTAATCTTTTAGTAAATCGCATGTTAGTTAATAATCTTAGTTATAAACAATCTTAACTTGTTATCATCTTATCATTCAATAATTACCATACCATCATTGTATAAGTACATTAATTAAATTTACCTAAACCAGTCTCTATGGGAATGACCCAGAATTAATTCTATATTACTTGCGATCGTGTATATTTGCGTGAATATTAGCGCGTGTTTTCGTCCTAACAAGTTTTCGGCGCCACTGTCGGGGACTCGGTGTTAATTTTTAGTTTATGTGCTAAACATTAGCGATCGTTACAGTTCACTGAGTCGGATATTTTACTTACTTGTTTACTTGTTGCTTTTCAGGTACTTTAGAGAACGTTTATGCTAACACATTCTCGATCTTGAAAGAGAACGCTGGATAAAGAGGAGGAAGAAGTTTTAGTAGAGGAAGAAGTTCTTGCTAAGGAGGAGAAAGTTGAAGGAGAAGCTCTTATTGCAATGGGTGAACCAGAAGCAAATACAAAGGCTTTGATGGACTACACTCAGTCGAAAATCAATAATATTCAGTTTAGCATTATAAAAAAAGATATGTGTTGATGCATAATTGACCACGAGCGTGCTCTTTAATACTCGAGTTATTAAGTTCATAGGGGACTTTGTGCCTAGTGACCTAAGGCTTTTATAGTCTTGGATCCACTAACCTAATGCTCACTACATGGGTATTATTGCATAAGTCTTTTGTGGACCTCACTCATTGCACGATCAAATAAGCATATTTGTGATTGTTTAGGTGTTGTGAATAAAAGCATGAATCCATGTAATAACTCCAATATAAGAATTGAAGTATTGTGAGTCATTTTGAGTTTAGCGTTTATTCTATTTATAACCATGTGATTGCCTTGATGAGTAGTGAGTCATGATTATTGATCTAGTTGTGATAGTATATATTTTAAGCATCTGCAAACACACACATTTCTGGCTTGTAAGTTGATTTGTGGGATTTGAATTGATCTTTGTGTGAAAAACTGCATTTGTTGAGATGTTGCTCATTGGTTGGTTTAGTTAATCTGAGGGGATCGTTGCATTCATGTAGTTGCATTCATGCATTTTTATTTCTTGTTATTTGAATCTGTTTATGCTTGAGGAGAAGCATCGGTTCAAGTTTGGGGGTGTGTTAAGTGGCATTTATGTCCATTTAGAATGCTCTATAAAGGCTTGAATTGGTGTTTTGTACTCAAGTTGTTTGTGTTTTTGATGCGTTTTTGTAGTGTTTTGCATTTAAGGCATAAATAAGGGATCAAGGAGATTTAACATTTCTTTGGTGCTAAATTAGTGTTAGGAAGGTGTCCTGGGAGTTTGCTCCAATAATGTCATCAAGGATCAGCAAATAAAAGAAAGAAAATCAATTTTTCCAGAATGCCAACGTGCCTTCACTGTGCTAGCGTACGACCGCGCCAGAGAAGCAGAAGGACAGCGCGCCCGCGCTGATGAAGCGCGCACCCGCACCGAGTCGAAAGCTCAGAATCCTGTTTAAGTACAAGAGTGATTTTCTAGACTTCTCTTCTGATTGGGCTGCTATATATAGAGAACTTAAAGACATTTTTCGTAACAGAGCTTAAGGAGAAGACAACTAGAAGACCTCGGAGCATAAATACAACCAAGGCGAAGAGGATCTAGTTTATTCTTATGATTTTTTTTTTTAAGTTCTAATCTTGGATGCTAGTTTTCTTATTTTGTTGAACCTATACTCTTGTTTAACGTACTTGATTATTATTCAGTTTATTAAAGACTTAGTTTATTATACCATTCTTTTATTGGAACCCACGGTGATGATGAGTTCAGTTATGGGCTAATCGTTATTATGGGGTTCTAGTGGATTTACTATATATTTCAATAGTTAATATGTTTTGATACCTTAGTGTATGAAAAAAGTATGATATCCTAGTATTGGTTGTGCTTATTCGTCTTATGAGCGTCACGATTGATAACATGTTAATCTCTATTTAAGTGAAAGTGAATATAGGGGTTTAGAATATACCATGCTAGCATAGGTTCATGTATTTGATAAGCATGATTCATAGGTAATTTTAACAATCTTACTTGCCTATGTAATCATGATAGATAACTTGTTTATTAAACCGTTATGTTGTCAAATTCTATAGACATATAGGGTCTCAATATAATTGGTGTATATTCAGCTTCTATCTCTTTTGTGGATGTCTGGTAGTAGGGTATTTGTACAAGGAAAGTTGGTGCTTACTAGTTTCGTGTTTTCTGATTAGAATCATCACCATTGCATGCTAAGGATAAGAACAAAAGGCCTACTGAATGAAGTAGTAATGAAGTTAGAATCCCATATTTGTGTTATATAAGTAAATCACCCTTTTAATCTCTTAGTTAATTGTATATTAGTTAATAATCTTAGTTATAAACAATCTCAACTTGTTATCATCTTAATATTGAATAATAACCATGCCATTGTTGCATAAGTACATTAATTGAAATTAACCTAAACCAGTCTCTATGGGAACGAACTAGAATTAATTCAATATTACTTGCGAACGCGTATACTTGCGTGAATATTAGCGCCTATTTTCATCCTTACAGCTGTGTAGAGAATTTGAGATATGAATAAGTCATTTTACTGAATATTAAAATTATTTTATGTTCAATTATACTGAATATTTATTGTTGATTTATTGATTACAAATTTAAGTCAGAAATAGAGATGAACTGGCTAATGAAAGTAGATTGTGAATGGCATGTGCTTCTCGACAAAGGCAAGTTTACTCTATCCCCTTATTCATGCTTATTAAATTTTAAAAATCATTTCATTTTATGTTTATTTATCTTGAGAATATATTTTCCTTCTAAATCCTGAAAAATATGGACGTGCTATCCCCTTTGTATATAGAATATTCATTTGGGTAATTTATCTCTTTGAATAATGATGACTTTAAATCTAGGTGTATTTATTTTTTTTGAACCAACAACTTTTATTGTCATTAGTTGGATCCGTGTTTCAGATTAACCTTATGAATCATTTGATACCATTGACCTAATTGTGCATAGGAAATTTCCAAAATCTTATTATTATTTAACATTGGAGCCATCTTTAAATATTTTATTTTGTTATAATTTAGCAAGCAAGGGTTGTTTATCATTCAAGTAACCCAAACCTTATTTAATATCGATTATTCTCAATATTTTGAGAAGATCAATATTTTAAATCGTAGTTCATTATCTTATTCGTAACGAACTGTATTCTTAAAAGTACAATTGGTTTATCGTTCTAGCCAGTACTATATTTCATTATTTTATTGATTTTGATGCTTGAATTTTATTATTCAAATTTTGAAAATGTTCATTCAACGGTGAATATCTTACTCAGAGAATAGTCAACGTGGGAGGTGCCCATGGTTTGAAATTGTTTATCCCAAGTGCGGATATTATAAATTTTATTGTTTGGCTCAAGTGAAGCCATGGGTTCAGGTGGGACCCATTATATATGCTAGCATCGAAATGTTTGATGAATCTACGATGAGCCATGAACAGGCGAGCGCAGTATTCACGCGGAGAATGGTACTCTTCCGTGTTAGTTGATCGCATCACAAAGGTACCTAGGATGGAAACGAACAGATTCACAACTTGTGATTATTTTGATCATGTGCCCTTGATGAGTTTGCTTCCTTTATTCGAAAAGTAACTCGAATTTGAAATTTTTTCATGGAAATGTTATATTTCATAATATTCATTGTCATATTTTGCACTTTTATCCTTATTTTGTGATGTACAACTTTCACTATTTATTACTCTATTATTATTGGATATCTTGCTGAGCATGTAGATTGTCATTCTTGTTATTTCTTAAAATCATATACAGTAGAATATGAAATGAAAGATTATGATGAGAAACAGAGGTAGAGGAAAGGGAAAAGTCAGACAAGATTATCCTTAGTTGAACGGTTCGACACAGAAGATGCAGTTTCGAGTTTATCTAGTATTTTAATAATTTCAAATATGCACACTTATGAGTTTGTATTAAGACATTTATGGATATGTAACAAGTGATAATTAGACTCCATCTCGAGACAATGGAGTGGTTTTCCCTTACTGAGATATTTTATTTCATTATATATTGAAATAATGCAGGTTTCACCATATGGTACTCTCATGACACACATTCTCAAGGTGGTGGATTTTGGATCGTCATAAATTAAAATTTTAATATTCTAATAAAATAATATATGTGTTAGTTATTTATTTTTATGTTTATAATACATGAGGGTAATGTTTGTTAATTTTATTTTTTTCATTTTTTAAAAATGTTATTATATCTATAATCGTAATAATTTTTCCTTAATTTTATATTATTTACTTTAAATATATACGTAAATATAAAAATATAAAATCTTTATCATGAAAATATATTTTTAATAAAATACATGTTTATTTTTAATTGTGTTAAATTAAACTAACTTAAATTTATTTTAGTTGTATATTTGAAATTAATAATAAAATAATATTTTGAATATTACTAATGAATATAGCTAACATCACTAAAAGAATTTATTTGCCCATTCAATAAAATTATAGATAATGTTGTTTTATCTAACAAGTTTACGTAATAGCCTTCAAGATTCTCTTATGTAGGTTAATTAGAAAATTCTTGATAACCCCTTTTAATTGATTACTCGCATTTTTACAGGAATAGGTGATTTAAAATCTTGTTATCTCATATTCACTTGAATATATCAGCACTATATTTTTTAATATGTTAAAAATACTTTATAACTATTGTAGTGTATTTGAAATTTTTATTTAATAATAAAGAATTGTACCATATAGTACAACAAGAATTACATAATCAAATATTTATGTAAATTTTAGTGTCAAGGATATGTTCTAGTGATATGCAAAATTGTAAAATGTTTTCAATTTTTTTTTATTATTTTAGATTTGTTTTTTATTGTGTTAAAAAATTTACATCTTTAGATGAAATAAATAATTAAAATATTGGGTATCTCCCATTTTAAAAATTGTTATTTTTCTTAACATATATATAGAACAAGTAAAAACATAAAATTTTATGTTTTAGCATCACATTAAAAATTGATATCATAGTCAATATGTACTCCTTACAAAAGTAAACAAAAAAATATTATATAATCAAAAATTATTATATAGAACAAGTAAAAACATAAAATTTTATTTTTAAGTTGTGCACTCAAGTATTATTTTAAGTAAGGTGTAAAATATTACTTTTATTGCCTAGAAAATCAATTGTGTTTATTATTTGATCAAAATAAAAAATCACAAGCACATATTCCGCCATTTAGATATGAAATTAACCTTATAAAAAATGCTATATTTTTATCAAATTTTTACATTTTTAAATTGAAAGTATCCCAATGTTATGAATGTAATAGCAAGATTATTTTGAATTCATGGGCGCTTAATGGTACATGAAAGAATTAAAGTTGTTAATTTATACGAGCAGTTTGATTTTAACCATCCAATTCATTGACATTACAATAGAATACATATCATACTTCATCACAATAGTTAATTTTGTTAGTAGTAATTTAAATTTGGTTTGGTGTTTGAAATTTGAATAAGTCAGCTGATTGTTAGTGTTATTAGCTGTGAATTGGTCGTAGTAGTTTGTTCAGCTTTATTAGGATCATGCACGTAGTGGAGATAAACCAGGAAGCTAGTTGCTGGTTTGTAGGGAGAATAACTATCAGTCTATTCATATTTGCTTGTACTTCATTTTCTAAAAGTCATGATAATACATCAACTTTGGTTTTCTCTTATCTGTCTTTACATAATTGCTGTGTGTGAGTTAATTATATCAGCCTAAATCTAACATCTGGTATCAGAGCTCGCTGGTATACTGAATAGCTACGACATGGACACGGGGAAGAGTAAAGGAGGTTCTTTTGGGTTAACCTATCCAGTGTTGACTAGGGGAAACTACACAACCTGGGCATTGAGGATGAAGGTTGTTATGCAGGCCCAGGGAGTGTGGAGTGCCGTAGAACCAGGTGAAACGAAGGCAGCCGTTGACGGGAAAATAGACAAGGCAGGCGATGCTACAGCAGGGGTTGATGGGAAGGCGATTGATGAGAAAATAGACAAGGTTGCTTTGGCAATGATTTACCAAGGTTTACCTGAGGATATGTTACTGTCAATCGCTGGGAAGACGACGGCAAAGGATGGCTGGGAAGCCATTAAAGTTATGTGTCAAGGAGATGACCGTGTAAAGAAAGCAAAAATCCAGACATTGAAAGCTGAATTTGAAGCTCTAAGAATGGATGATAACGAGCAACTGGATGTTTTCTCAATGAAATTAAACGGACTTGTGTCCACCATACGAGCTTTAGGTGAGGAGATGAAAGAGTCGTATGTCGTTAAGAAACTTCTACGAGCTGTTCCATCAAGGTTTCTCCAAATCACCTCTACAATAGAGCAATTTGGGAATTTAGAAGCAATGTCAGTGGAGGAGGCAGTGGGTTCTTTGCAGGTTCATGAGGAGAGGCTTAAGGGTCAAAAGGATCCCGTTGGTAATAGATTGATGTTGACTGCAGAAGAGTGGTCCAGGAGGGAAAAGACCGAAGATAGCAAATTGCTACTTACTCGAGAAGACTGGGTAAGGCAATCAAACAAGGAAGGTGCTGAGGGGCACATGAATTTCAGGGGACGAGGTGGTCGAAGTGCTCAAGGATCTGGCCGCGATCGAAGTACTGTGAGATGTTTCAAATGCAACGTATTGGGGCATTACGCTGCGGAATGCAAGAGATCACGACGAGAGAGAAATCAAAAACAAGAGGCAAATCTGGCACAAATCAATGACAACGAGCCTGCATTGTTGATAGCTGAGTCAGGTGAGAACAAAAACAATTTGGTGCTATTGAACGAAGAGAACATCACACCAAAATTGGAGATGAATGGAGAAAAAAGGAAACACTCTCAGTTGTGGTATCTAGATAATGGAGCTAGTAATCATATGACGGGAGACAAGACAAAATTCTCAAAGTTGGATGAAAGTGTGACAGGTGAGGTGAATTTTGGCGATGGGTCAACCGTGTGTATTAAAGGGAAGGGAACAATCTCGTTCATGTGTAAAACTGGAGAAGAGAAGGTGTTTACTAATGTGTTTTACATTCCAACACTATACAACAATATCATCAGTCTCGGACAAATGTCAGAAGAAGGCAACAAGGTGGTGTTGGATGGAGAATATCTTTGGGTGTATGGCAGTGATAGGAGACTCTTAATGAAAGTCAAGAGAGCAGCAAACCGATTGTATAAAATTTTGTTGGAGGATACACAAAATAGCAATAGTTGTCTGCTCACTAAGACAGAGGAGGACTCTATACTCTGGCATGCTCGGTTAGGACACGTCAACTGGAACACAATGAATTTTATGAAGAGAAACGAGATGGTTGTGGGACTACCAAAATTGATGCAACCAAAGGAAGCCTGTACAGGGTGTCTTATGGCCAAGCAAACGAGGACAGCCTTCCCTTCTCAGTCATCCTACGTGTCACAAAAGGTATTGGAGCTGGTACATGGTGACATATGTGGGCCAATCTCACCGCCAACACCATCTGGAAAGAGGTATTTTCTACTTTTGGTTGATGATTTTAGTCGTAAAATGTGGGTATATTTTCTGTCAACCAAAGATGAAGCATTTGAGGCGTTTAAGAAATTTAAAGCAATCGTAGAAAATGGGTCTGAGAAAAGAATTAAGGCACTACGTACAGACAGGGGTGGTGAGTTTTGTTCCTCTCAATTTACAAATTATTGTGAGGATGCTGGTATTCTAAGACACTATACTGCTCCTTATTCCCCACAACAAAATGGTGTGGTGGAATGTAGAAACAGAACAGTTGTAGAGATGGCACGTAGTTTTCTTAAAGAAAGACAAGTTCCTGCAGAGTTTTGGGGTGAGGCAATAAATCACTCAGTATATGTGCTTAATAGGCTGCCCACACGAACACTCTCAAGTTGCACACCTCATGAAATTTGGTCTGGGTCAAAACCTGATATTAGTCACCTAAGAATATTTGGATGTTGTGCATATATGAAAATCCCATCTGTATTTACTAAGAAGTTGGATGATCGTAGTAAGTGTGTAGTGTATCTGGGGAGGGAGCCCGGTACCAAGGCCCATTGACTATTTGATCCAGTTGAGAAGAAGGTGCATATTAGTAGAGACGTTGTATTTGCAGAGCCTAAGTCGTGGGACTGGAATAATATTAATGGGCATGCAAACTGTGATGCTGACAAGGCCCATATTGAGTTTACAGTCGAGATCGAGGAGGCCCATAACCAACCAAATAACGAGGCTGATACGGGAGGGCTCAACACGCCTGTTCATTCATCAGACACTTCACAGACAGGCGAAGATAGCTCAGAGGAGACAGACGGAAGCAGTACACCACCAAAGAGATTCAGGTCAATAAATGAAATTTATGAGGAGACAGAAGAGATTGAAATTGAAGAAGAGCTGTTACTTCTGGCCATCGAAGAACCAGTTAGCTATCAGCAAGCTGTTAAAGAGAATCCTTGGAGGGTTGCCATGACAACTGAGATAGAAGCCATCGAGAAAAATAACACCTGGAAACTTGTGGAGTTGCCACCAGGTCACAAACCGATTGGTTTAAAATGGGTATATAAATTGAAGAAGAACACTGAGGGTGATGTAGTGAAGTACAAGGCCAGGTTAGTTGCAAAGGGATATGTGCAAAAACAGGGGATGGCATTCTACCTCAACGAGAGTTTGATTACTTGGGTGTCCCAGAAACAGTGTTGTGTAGCTTTATCATCGTGCGAAGCGGAATTCATGGCAGCCACAGCAGCTGCTTGCCAGGGTATTTGGCTGCGAAATTTGCTTGGAAATCTCTCTGACAAAGACATGGGGCCAGTGGGTGTTATATATAGACAATAAATCAGCTATAGATTTAGCTAAGAACCCGGTGTTTCATGGGCGCAACAAACACATCGATATTCGATACCATTTTATCAGGGAGTGTGTGGAGCGTGGTGAAGTTGTGATCAGGCACATCGAAACAGTTAATCAGCGTGCAGACATTCTAATAAAAGCCATGGCCACTGCGAAGTTTGAAAGGCTCCGTGCGTTGCTGGGAATCAAGAATTTGCATAAACCAAATTTAGATTAAGGGGGTGCATGTTAGTAGTAATTTAAATTTGGTTTGGTGTTTGAAATTTGAATAAGTCAGCTGATTGTTAGTGTTATTAGCTGTGAATTGGTCGTAGTAGTTTGTTCAGCTTTATTAGGATCATGCATGTAGTGGAGATAAACCAGGAAGCTAGTTGCTGGTTTGTAGGGAGAATAACTATCAGTCTATTCATATTTGCTTGTACTTCATTTTTTAAAAGTCGTGATAATACATCAACTTTGGTTTTCTCTTATCTGTCTTTACATAATTGTTGTGTGTGAGTTAATTATATCAGCCTAAATCTAACAGATTTGTGTTAGGGTTTTATCTTGACCGTCCAATTATTTGTGAGGACTCTATATAAGACTAACATTGAGCCTCATCTTTGCATCACAAAAACCTTCCGCCTCCTCTCTGCATTATGCATCTGCCTCTCTTCCCCTCTTTCTGAAATCCTAACCATAAATTCATATCAAATTCAATGCCCTTTCTTCTTTTTTATGTGATTAAGCATATATCTTCTCATATATGTTTATTAGAAAAGTCTTCTTAACCATTTTTGATATTCATTACTCTAATTTCAATTTTTTCAATCCCCTAATTTGTAAATGTTGAGTGGGTAATTTTATGTGTGAAGTCTTGTTAACTTGGATCCACTCCAACAGTGTAAGAATTCAGTTCTTTACTTTGTTGAAAACAACTTTATGTGTAGGCATCTAGTTTTGTTATACAAACTTATCTTCAATTTTGTTGTAAATAATTTTTCGAAATACTCATCATATTTCTTATATTTTCTTATAATTTTGCAGTAAACAATGAAGAAAATGCTCCAAAATTAATATATGCAGCCTTTCATGCCTTTCTTCCTGGAATGAGAAGGGAAATTACAAGAAAGATTAGTGACATGAGCTTTTACAGCGTAATGGCACTGTATTACATTTTGTATTTACAATTGCTTTGTATTTAAAATTGATAAAATATTTATTAATTTAAAGAAATTATTTGTTTATCAATTATTGTACATGATTTATTTATTGATAAATAAATATTCATTAATTTATGAATAAATAGCAATTTTCAACTCTAAACCCAATATTTTACATCATATGATACCCACTTTACAATTTTCGAGATAATATTGAAAAGGAAAATTAAGGTACTAAAATAAATCTATAATTTTATTATTGTGACAGTTGAAAGCTAACTAAAAATTTAACACTTTTATATTTAACAAAACATGTTTGGTTAATTTATAACATCTCGACATTTCAAAATATTAATTCAAAATCAAACTAATAAATAGAAATTAGGATAATTCAAATTCTAAGGCCTAATGATGAAGTTTCCAAACCCAAGATATCAAAAAGTCACTGTAGAAATAAAAGTAAAGATATTGAGGCGGAGCTTGCACACTAGTACACTAGTTCAATAACAAAAGTCCAAAAAGAAATAAATAAAGATCCATCACCCTATATAGTGACCGGATTCTATAAACTCATATACTACTAAAACTGGGAGTTTCTAAAAGTCTTTTATATTTTTAATATCACAGTGTCAATTATCTAAATTAATAAAATATTTTTGATACAACAACATGATCCAATAAAATGAACAATTTTTTAAAAAAAAATGAGTAACGAAAATCACGTACTTTGATTTCGGTGTTGTAACGAGAAACTCAAAATATAATACTCCCTTCGTCCCTTTTTAGTTGTCACTTTTTGTTGTCACATTTAACTTTGACCTGGTCAAATTGACTAAAGTTTGACCGAAGTTTATTAATAATTTAAAATTGGACAAAATAAAAAAATTATATCACCGGAAAGTAGATTCCATCTATGTTAATATATAATTTTTAGGTTTTTCAAGTAATATAAGGGTAATGTTTAATTTACGGTAAAAAATTGGTCAATTTGACTTTTATAAAAGAAAATGTGACAACTAAAAAGGGACGGAGGGACTAACATCTTAAATATTAGCTTAGTAAATTAAACACTAAAAACACCGAATCTTATCCATACACCTGCACACTGTCACTATTATAGTAAATAAGCATTAAAATATTATAAGTAAATAATGGTTGTCAATTAGAAGATTCGCGTTAGAGCAAGTTCTAGCGTTCATACAAACTTAAAAGCAGTAGAAGATTAGCTTTGTAAGAAAAAAGTATATTCAACATTCTATATAATTTATAAATTTATTGAGCCATTTTTAACTGATGTAAGTTTATGATTTTTCTTTATTTATTTAGAAAATACTAATGTGAATCTAAATTTCTGACTATTCTTTATTTAATTTAGGATGCAAATTAATGTGAATTGTAGGTGCAATTTGTCTCATATTTTCATTCAGTTATCTTTCCTATGGTCAAATATCCTTTTGTTGAGATTTTTAGTCGCTGATCTCCTGAAAAGATAATAGAAAATCAATCGTATTATGAATTCGCAAAGCAAAAGATATCTTAATTTATTTGAGCAGAAAAAATTGATTATAAATGATAAAGAGTATAAGATCGTGTTCGGGCCTTCCTCTACTACCTTATGGTTTTAGAGCGACTAGTTATTTATTATGATATCAAGAGTTATGATTCGATCCAGGATAGGTTGATGATGAGTTATATCGGGTTAGGTTCCACATATTGGGTTTAAAATATGTGTTATTATTATTATTTTTTCTTGTCTTCTTCATATTCAAATCAATTATTATTTTTTCTTGGATAATTTAAATTTTAATCATAATTATTGTTTTTTCTTCGATTTGGTTGGATTTCTCGACGGTAATTGATTTTGGTTGAAATTGTTTTTTTCTACTGATTTTTATTGGGACTCTAATATACGCCGTCGATCTCGCTTTGATGATATTGCTCCTTGATAATATTATTTTTTCTCTTTTTTCCCCCTCATCTTCATTTCCTTTTCTCTTGTTGATGATGGGGGTAACCCTAGGCACATTTGTATACTTCTCCGCCTTCTATATTATTTTACCGGGTGTTGTAGGCACATTGGTTCTTCACGGGAATTGTATAGGTTATTTGGTGGTCGAGGAACATTGGTTTATTATATATGGTGCTCTAGGCACATTGGCCCTACGAGAGATTATTTAGTTTATTTGGTGCTCAAGGCATATTGGGCCTTTGAGGGGATTGATTTAGTTTATTTGGTATTCTAGGCACATTGGTTTAGTTTATCTGGTGCTCTAGGCACACTAGCCCTTCAAGGGATTTGATTCAATTTGGATATAATTTAAATTGAGATACAATTTTTATTTGGTTGAGGATTAGATACCATTTGGTGACTTGGATTCAATTATCTGGAGTTTGTATTTGGTTGATTATGCAGTTTGGTTTTGGATTTGGATTCAATTTCGCATGCAGTTTTAATATTGTTTTCGATGGTTGCAGATTTGTTGCTTTGGTGATTTGATTGCTTTGTCTTATTTTGGATGAAGTTTTAGTATTGTTTTCAGTGGTTGCAGATTTATTACTTTGGTGATTTGATCATTTTAGTTTCTCTTGGGTTGTTGCGTCTTTGGACGATTTCTCTTTTATTGGTGCGTTCTTTTTTGTTTTTGCGTGTTTGGATTCACTTGGAAGTTTTTTGTTTGTTTGGATTCGTAACTCTTTTTTTGGATTTGTTTGAATGCTCTTGAATTTGGTGTTGCAGCATTGGATTTGTTTGGTTACCTGGCTCCGTCACTTGGTTTGGAAACTCCCGATTCAATATCGTGAGTTTGGGTAAGGGGTGTTAACATATATAATGATATTGTATTATTGGATAGTTTCATTATTATAACAATTTCCTTATTAGAATATTTTCCTTCATTATGTTTGGTTGTTGGGTATATAAGCCTCTCTTTTATTATAATTGAGAACAAGTCTTATTATAATAAAATCATTATTATGTATAGTTTAACATTGTATCAAAGCTCAGTTTAGGGAGGAACTCGTGTCCGTGTCCTCCCACCCCCATTTATTTAATTTTTTTTTGATATTTATATTGGTATTAGTTGTATATGTTGTTGTCAATTATATCGAAAAGTATCGTACGATTTGGGGGGAGTGTTAAAGAGTATAAGATCATGCTCGAGCCTTCCTCTACTACCTTAAGGTTTTAAAGCGACTGGTTACTTAACAATAACATTAATTACGAAGTATTTCTGATGTTCATAGAAGTTGTTAGGGGAGATGCAATATTTTCCGGGGAATCAGTAAATTCTTGATTTTGGACTTAGAAAAGGTTGATCCTTTTGGAAGCATTAGGAATCATAAATTTGAGAATATTATTGGAAATAAATTATAAGTATGCATTCTATAGGTAATATCACTACAATTGAGAAAACTATTGTTGATGAAATAAATATGGAATCATTTAGCAATATGTTTCATACGCCAACTTGTCAGACTAGTCTTTATTGTTTAACTATTGTATAGGCAAAATTTTATTTAATAGAAGCGGAGAATCAGAAAAGAGGACAGAATCAGGGCCACGAGTTTTGACCTGTAAAATTAAACTCGCGTCACGGGAAAAATCTAGATCGTCGAGAGTGAGTGAAGAAAGTCAGAAAAATTAGTAACACCACAAATCTACTAGTCCAGCTTCGTTTTCAAATTACTACTATGTTGGAGACTGAAGTATTTACCATTTGAAAATATTTTTATGTTGCCACTGTACATGTTATTGGCAGGGCTTGCGATTGTAACTTCATTTAATATAGTGTTTTAGTTGATGACTTTTTCTCAAATATTTGAGGTTTAGATTTATTAAGTTTAAAATTCATTATACCCAGGGGATGATTTACTGAACTTGAGACGAATCTATGGTAAGATAATTTAGGTCATTCATAAGTTTGAAGACATTTTGCTTTGTGTTTGTCCTAATGTGTTTGAAATCTATTAATCTGTAGATTTTAAGAATATAATATGTGTATTGCTTTATCATATTATTTGGAGTAGTTTTTTTGCAAATTATTGCATCAGTTATTTCTACCAAATTTAACAGTTTTTTTGATTTGCAGAATCTATAATTTTTTTCAGGTTGATCTGTAGGTTTTTTCTGGTTATGAAATATGGGCATTTAAAGTTTACTTTCTGAATATCTATTGTGCAAGACATGCATGTACATAACAAGACTAAGTCATTTTGATAACCCTAAGGATAAGTTGTATGATAATTCAATTATATTCTATACACTATTAAAAAAAACTTCAATAGACATCGGCCAGAAACCAATGTTAAACATTTCCCGACCGATGTCTATGTGGGTGTAGAGAAAGATACCCCCACATGACATCGGTTGTGAACTAATGTCTGGGAACATCTTTAACATAGGTTCCAGATTATAGTCTGATTTATATTGTTTGTTTTTAAGCAAAAATTGCATTACAATCTTTTCCAAATATCTTTTATATGATCTAGGTATGAACTTTAACAATTAATTTACAAAGTATAAATCAGTATTTACATCATTTTAGAAAGAAAACTAATATCAAAGTTGACTTCTGACATCAGTTTTGGATATGAAACAGATGTCAAAGTTACCTTTTTACATCACATATAAAAGAAACCGATGTTAGAGGCTTGATTAAACATTGGTTCATTAAATAAATCCGATATGTTTAGCATCTTCAACATTAGTTATAAACAAGTTGTATATATCAACTGATCTTTATGCCTTATACGTTTACATACACATTTAATTTATAAACACCCAAAAATTCCAAAATTTGGACAAACAAACAGAAAGACAAGACCAAAAAATCAAAATCACATAATTTGATAATCATTAATAACCCGGTCTACCCCCTACAACAATGAAACCAACAAACCAACAAAAAATTATAAAGTCAATGAAAATACCATCATGTACAAAAGAAACATCGAAATTCTAAAGTCTATTGCAATCCAAATACCGATCCTACAGAACATCCCTAAACATCTCTTAAGGCACTATGCCATAAGTGCACAAAGGCAACGGTTTTAGCTAGCGTTGCACGAAATGCGTTGCATTATCTATAAAATTTTCAGTTTATTACAACACAGTGGAGAAAGCATTGCAGTACATTGAAGCTACCGTAGCTAATAACTGTTAGTGTTGCGCAGCATGCAACAGTAGAGGTCATAGCATTGCATTAGACATTTTAGTTATTTAATAAATATTAACATGGCATGCTGACGTCAGCATGCTGACGTGACATGTTGACGTGGAATCAGTGGGTCCCATATATGGGACCCAAAATGCTGACGTGGCGTGCTGACATGGCACAAGTGGGGCCCATATGTTGAGGTGACACTTTAATCATTGCATTTACTTTCTGGTGTTGCAGTAGGTTATTTAGTATTGCCTTAGCTATTGTACTATTTTTAAAAATTATTTGTTATATTCATGTTCTAATTTTTTTAACAAGGCCTGCCCTGTAATGAAAAAAGAGCCTCTAGGATCCTGTTGTCCCGTACAATATGTTGAAGGTATCATTCTGTAGTCTTTCGAGTTATCCTCGTAGGGAAATGATCGAAAAGATCCAGTGTATGCTTTAGAAGCCCTGTCTCCGTATTCGGAGGGTTGTCCTCGACGGGAGACTCTAGGGTTATCTCATACTTTGCACTTCTACCCTTGGGATCATTTGTCCTATAATCAAGTGGGTTATCCTCATGGGGGGGGGAAAGGATGTGCTTTGGTATTTACGATAAGTCATGGCTATACATACGATTACAATCGACGAAAGTAGAAGTAGTGGATGGGGGATATCAATTGGATGGGGAGTTTCTTTGTCCTTGAATTCTCGACATTATAACCGAGCCATGGGCCTTTGTGACTAGGCCGCATAATCGGGCACTCCTGAAGAAAATTAATATTAGAGTTACAATAGGTTGTTAGTTCGACAATTCCTATTGGGTTGCGGAATGAGAAACCAAGTCCATCTAGGTTTCTTGTATCCTAAGAACTATATTCGACTTAATCTTCTATAAAAGGAGGTACGTAGGTATGTTGTGAGTCCACATGTTTGAGAGCTCTGAGAAGGAAAACATAAACCCTATCAATCTTAACCATTTCTTAAGCATAAATGAACGCAATTTGGTGATTTCTCCAACTACCGACCACCGCTGCATATCTTGATTCTGGTCGTGAACCTCAAATCTTTGCTTACCAAATTCCTCCATTAATAGATGCTCTAAGAGTGAATATCATGCAAAAATAACATTTCTTATTGGGCTCGTTAGCCGGACGATCAGAAGTACTATGAAATCCAGGAAGTACATCTCCAATACATAATAAAAGACAGAATAATAGTGAAACTGGTGAACTTTTGCTTAACCAAAAGAAATCCAAATCCAGTAGTAAACGCCAATTGAGTAGTTGTTATAAGTGGAGTGATCGATATAGGAAGATGAGATATGCCATAGGAATATAAATAATTAGCAGCCTCGGTGAGAATGCCAATAACATCACATGGAACGACATAAACAGGTCTAATCGACATGAGTTTATGATTGAGATGAAGAGAAAAGGCCAGTAAGCTATTTCTAGAGAGCTTGACACCCAAACTCGCATCCCCCTAGAGGCCAAACACAATTTAATCCAAACACAAACTAAGTTTTCTACACAACAGTAACGAATAGCTTGCCTGTTAAATCTTCAAGATTAGTTTCACCTTCACCTATAAATAAAGTTGCCGCGTTTTTCTTATAAAAATTTCAAATTACTGAAGCCGTTTGCATACTTATTTAAACAAAAAGAATTTATAGTAATTTTATACTCTTTATAGAATCATATATACTAATAAGAGAAATACTTGACATTATCTTAAAGTTTTTTTTTCTTTTTTTTGCGTAAATCATTTTCTTAAAGTTACCGTATTACATTCTATTACTATATTTATTACATTATTTATCTTCATTTTTATATAAAATAAGTATTAAAAGGAATTTATGTTAATTTTTGGTAATCATGGATGTTGGCACCACCAAAATAGCAATAGACGTTAGAATGAAGCTTTAATGACCTTTCGACCCTTAAGTATGGGATGTTATACCTATTATTCCCAAATATATCCCAAATTTATGAAGTCATACTTTTTTACACCTGTGGTATTAGTTTTCCTACCTTTTTACCCTTTTCAACATTAAAAATACATATCGACAAATATCGGAGGGTAAAATCGTCTTTTACTAAAATTGTTCCCTCCAAAATTGAGAAAATGTTCCCGCCAAACCCCACAGCCCCTGTGGTTATATAATTAGACACACACACACACAAATATATATATATATATATCGATATATATTTTATTGAAGAATTCTTGAGCATGAATCTTAATTGTTAGTGTGGAACCATATCAGTGCTACGAACATCATTAACGGATGCGAATGCAGGAAGGTGTATCTATGGTTTCTTCTGATTCGGGGTAAGTAAATTTGTACATGACATGAAGTTATATTTGTTTAATGGTTATTTAACCTTTTCCCCATTTTTTTGCAGGATGATATGGGGAATTTATGTAATTTCAATCTATGGTTCGACCCCCCTTTGTGCCCAAGGTCAAGAACCATATTTCCCAAACTTTAAGAAAAATAGAGAAGTTAGAGGATAATTTTATGAAATTAGAAGTTATTGCTGAAATGAAGGCGAAGAAGAGAAACCCTATTTTAATGTATATAGTCATTATTGTAGTCATTTTGTTGTTTGTACTGATGAATAAATGAAGTGGAATCAAAGACTAAGAAATATGATCTACCTAAATTAAACCTTTGTAGTAGTAACGTAGCTTTTGACGTATGACTAGGTAGTCCAAATTTTCCAACACTGTAATCTAAATATATAATAAAATTATCAATGAAGTGGAATAATACTAAGAAATATAATCTACCTAAATAAAACCTTTGTAGTAGTAATGTAGCTTTTGACGTATGACTATGTAGTCCAAATTTTCCAACATTGTAATCAAAATTTATAATGAAATTATCACAATTGCAAAAGAAAGTGATTTAATTAATAAGTTCATAATCCATCATTACATCCCTATTATATAGTTGTACCTAAAAGATAAATAACATCAATTCCACATAAACATAAATTGTGATAAATTGATTTAGCATCAATTAAAACTGCATAAATGCACGACTAAATTAAAGTGAAAAAGTTGCATCTCATGTGTCCTTTTTCTTCTTTGTTGAAGGTCCTGCAGTTTTGTCTTTCTTTTCATTCTTGATTTTTTATAGTTCTTCTAAAAGTGCTCCTGGTGTGATAACAGATCTTCCATGAGTTATGGAAGACTTTAATTGGACAGTTTGGATTAATTCAAGATTCTGGGAAGTATTTTCTGTAGAAAAACCCAGAATTAATGAGGGGTACCCCGTCTGCTCTCTAGTACATGTATGGTCTATCAATGCAATAAAGAAATGGTCAGTTAGTAGCTTATACACACATACAATTATAATAGAGAAAACCAAGAAAAAAATTAAAATATACCTAGTCCCATAATTTTTATTTTCATGGTTTTGTCAAAATTTAATAATGAAAATAATGTCCAAGGGCATGGTGGTTGACACACAGCCCTAATCCTCGTTATGTTACTTTTTGATATCTTGATGACCCTCCCCTCACTAGTACTATGGTTCTGTATTTCCTCCCTCCACTGTTTATAATCATTGAATATCATTCGAACTCTCTACTTTGGCTTTTCTTTCTCTTCAAACACTGGAAATGCTTTCTCCCTCTTCTGAGTAAGAAACTCGTCATAAAATTCTTTATCTGCCAAGCTTTCCAGATCATAATCGTCGTAATCACCATCAACCTACATGTCCACATCCTTCTCAACCTCTCTCTTTTAACTTAAACCTAGTCCTTACCTAAGTCTTCAAATCCATTCCACTTCCTCTTCAACATTCTTACTAAAAAGAAGGTCATCATCTGTCATGGAGTAGTCATTATTAGCAAAGTCATAGTATTCAATTTTATCAATCCAATCTCGTACATCATTGATATCCTCTCCTTCACTCCTACTTTGAACATTTTAACCTTCAAATGGTACCAATTATTTTTCATTTGAATGGTCAATATACATCCAACTCTTGTTTAGGCAGTCTGTAATACAAAGAACCAAAGCTCTCATAACCCAACACATTATTCCACCCTCTAATATTTTTCAAAGTAATTTTATCAAGGTCTTGGAAATGAAACACAATGGCTTTACCCCTACATATTCAATTCTGGGAATCCACTTTAACTTCCCTCCTTGAAACAAACACATACTTGAAACATCATCACCTTTAAAAGAAAATAAATGGATATAAACATATTTAACACATAAATATAAACATCCGACTACATTATTTAATCATTCATTAGTTTTAATATACAGACAACTAAAAGGTTAAGAACAATCGGGTAAAAACATTAAATTTAAACATTAACTGGCACACACATATACAGAGTTTTGAACATAAAATTCAACCAACCGATCAAAATGGAAAATATTTATCGGTAAAACATAAACCGAGGTTAAGAGAAATACTGAGAAAATACCGAGAAACCCATGACTTTGAATGATTCACACAATCCAAGCCCGAAAATTATTAATCGCCACTGTAATTAAGTTTATGATGTTTAATTTTGGAGCAACTAAAGTCTTAGAATGTTTAGGGTTCAAAAAGTATATAAAAACTCAATCATCAGGGAACAATTTTAGTAAAAAAATAGTTTTACCTTCTGATATTTTCCTATATGTCATTTTATTACTGAAAAGGGTTAAAAGGTACGAAGACTTATACTATAGGGTTTAAATGATATGACTTCATAACTTTGTGGTTGATGGTTATAAAAGCCCATTCTTTAAGGGCCAAAAGGTCATTAAACCTAAAATAAAAGTTGGATAGATAAAAGATGATGAAACCTTTAATTAAAAAATATTAACGTTATACAGAATTTCACGTGTTCATTTTACCGTAATTTAAGATAAAGTACTCTCATACGGTTGTAAATAAGTCGATATGCTCATAAAGAGTTTGGTGTTCGGTTCGAGTTATTAATAAGTCGAACATGGAGAGAATTATTAGGCTCAATTTGTATATAGATGAACTTGAGCACAATATAAATCGAGAAAAATCATGATCAAGTTCAATAACAACTTTCGTGAATAGACTTCTGAGTAAGTATATTTATATGCTCGCTTGTATAACTGGTGAATAAGTATATGAATTGCTAGTTAAATTTTCTCGTAAATGACACACACTTACAATATAGGATTTAATAAATAATGGTATACATATTTGTATACAAATCAATCAACCAATTTATATTATCCATTTATTCATTTTTATTACGTTTATAGTTTTTTGCATTGAAGATTTAAATAACTATACATGGTAGATAGTAAATATATATTTTTATTTAACTTGTGTTCATGTATTTGTATCCATGTCAATATTTTGAATTGAAATAACATAATTTGGGAAAAAATGATATTTTATCACTCAACTATTTATTTTTTTAGAAACCTACCGCCCAACTTACATTTTTTTTGTCACAAACGTTACATTTCTTTTTCATTTTAAACCATTCCATTAATATTTGCTAAAAACATTAATTTTAAGATTTTATATTCGTTATTCGATCATTTTAGTACATATAAATGTATAGATCGTTCAATTTTGAGTTTGCATGTATTTATTTCGTGATTTTGTGTTATAATTTTTTGTTTGCGGGAAAAGTAGAAGCCACTTGTGTTCTTCATTTTTTTAACTGATTAATTGATTATTGGTTAATATCAGTTGGTGTAATAGTCTTGTAGGAGTATATATGTTCATATGTACTAAATTTTATGGAGTTTTGAATACATTTTGCTATTATCGAATTTTAAACTCATCGGAATTTTTTACTAGAACTCGACGGAATAATCGAGAAGCACTTTGGTTGTAATTGTTGTTACTAGATATGAATTGTTCATTTTTCATAGAGTGATTTGGACTGAAAAATTATAAAAAAATAGAGCCAATTTGATCATAAATTGGTTTGGACGGTGCTGCTTTTTGGACATCCCAGATTCCGACATCACTATGTTCGTTTTTCGGTTGTTTTAACAGAAAGAAGTCAAAATTAAAGAAATCGGGTAGAATTCAATACACAAGTAATGTTAGTGACAAAAAAAATAAAAATATAAGTTGGGTGGTAGGTTTTTAAAAAAAAATAGTTGAGTGATTAAAAAATTAATTTCTCCATATTATTTACAATCAGAATGCTAAATCATCAAACTTATTCATTTTATTGTATGTTTTTTAAAAGATTTATTTTATATTTTATATTTATATCAAAAAAGAAATAAGTGAGACAAATTGTGAGAACGAGTTTGTAAACTAAGTTGTTTAGAATCAAAATTTCTTGAATAATATTCAAGAATTTTTTATTGAATGATAGTTCGTGAGATGTTCATGAACATGTTCGCAAATATATTTTTTATTAATTAGTCGATAAATGAACAAAAAATTTGACTCAATAAAATATAGAGTTTGGATTTAATACATTTTCAAGCTAATAATTAAATACTTAAGAGTAATGTTCGCTACAATTGGGTTGATTTACAACCCTACTCATAGTTATAGACTGGGCCTAGGTCAGTTATGAGAATTGGTAGACCTTGGGTGAAAAAATTGGTGGCCGTTAAAGGGACTTTAAAATTAAAAGTTAAAATTTTAATATTAAAAATCCAATGATGATGAAGTATTTGCCAGCTCTCCACTGATTTTCAAGTATCAAAGAACAAGATTTGAACCTCCATAACAAAAAAAAAGTTCATTATATATTTTGAAATCTAGTTCTATAACTCTCTATTAAGTTTTTTTTACTGAACTTTTTTTTAGGTTAGGATTAAACCAAATATAGTGAAGAGTATATAAACACAATTTTATTCTAAATAAAATATCCACTTCTGGACCAAATTATGAGATATGATGAGTATAAAAAATACATATGGGCATAGTAAACATACAAATATAATGCATAAAGTTTATTAGGGTTAGTTCAAAAGTGTCAAGTACGGTCACACCGGTTATAAGCTTATTATGAATATAATGGATATAATATTAATAGTTTAGTTTTCATTTAATATTGTGTAATATTTTTGTTTATGGTGTGATAGTTGTATTTTTATATGTTTGTTTTAGTGATTTAATATATACTTGAATATTTATTCAATATCACGTACTGAAATATTATGTCATTGGAAGTGTTACTTCACTTTAATAATAAAAATGGTTGAATTATTTTTATTTCAAATTTGATATGCTAATTCGTCCACTACTGCTCGTGCCGGTGCTTCCCTGTAAAACATAAAATCATTAAAAAAGAAGGCGGCAAATTATCACATGAAGGAGAAAATGAAGTCATTTGCAAATCAATTTATATTTAATAATTTATATTTAATGGATTGATAGAATAATTGATGGACTTAAAAAAAGTGAAGTTGCAAGTCAATTTTTCTTAGACCCCTCAAGAAGGTTGCTGAATGAATCAAAAAGTAGGGAAAATGCAAGTAGAGGGTTTGTTTGATTGCCATGTGAATTTGGTGCAGCCAATAAACAGTAAGGCCTCATAGATGAGGCCAGTGGCGCGAGTCGCGAGAGTCGCACTATATAGAGATCTTTTTATATAAAAAATTATGTAGAATAAACATGTTAGCCATCCATTTTTTTAATAACCAGGATAAAATCAACTATTTAATGGAATTATTGTAATTAGAATAAATTTGAAGACTAGTTTTACAAATTTCAAAATCTATTCTACAATGCTTGAATAACGTATATACACACGATACACACACTCGTCACTATACACACACTCGATCCTGCACAGAGAAAGAGGAGAGGGAGGGAAAGAAGTATTCTAAAATCAAACCTGCCATTAGAGCTAAAAAATTGAATATTTCATAGCAACAATGTTGAGAATAGTTGTTATTAAGTGAAATTTCATGTTACTACTATTTTATACATATATTTAGGGTTTTGTGATGATTTTGAATGATTTTTAATCTTCAATTAATGTTTTCAGATTAATTTTGAGTTTGAGCAATTATAGCTGCAAGTTGTTTCATGGAATATGTAAGTTTTTTTTTGTTTTGTACTCTATCTTAAGGTGCTATACTAGAATCTAATTTTACACTTGAATCTTGCAATAGACTATAGTGTTCCTCATAGCTCCCCTTGTAATTTTTTAAAAATATTGATATAATTTCGCATGCATATATTTTTTTTTCTTTTTCTGTATGTAGAGATATTAATTTTACAGTAAAATAGAAATATTTTTGCATTTTTTATTTTAATTCTATAGTAGAAGTGTGTTTATAGTGTTTAACTTACTACTATTTGATTTACTGTAAAAAATATTTGAATTTTTGTAGTTTTATATATCTTGTAGAGTAGATGCCGATGAGTATTTTATATTTGTGCACTAGATTTCATTTTTAATCATGTGTATTTGTTATTAGTAAGTATTGATTCTATAATAAAATCAAAAAAATCTAGAGTAGAAGCAACACAATCTTTTTAAACTGGTATTTTTTATATTTTTTGATTTTAGATAGAAGGTTATTTCAATGAGGTGATTTCCATCCTAATAGACAAGAAAAATATTTAATTTTATAGAAACTGTAAAATGTCCAAATTTACCGTACAAGTTTGCTTATACTAATACAATCTCCAAATTTGATAAAATGCAAGTTATGACCCATTATGACGCAAAATATCCGAGAACAGTGATCAGAGTGGAATGTTTTTTATGAAAATTAAGTTTAGGCATATAAATAAGATATTCGTTTAATCATGAATATATTAATAGTCGATGTGTAACTTTTTATTATGAATGAACACAACTAAAATTTACTTATGGTGATGGTCAAAAAGTTATAGTCTAGAGTGGTTCAAGAGTGGGTCAAATGTGCAAAAATTGCTAGCTCTTGGTGCTAAACGAGATCTAGAGTATTAATATTTTTACCATGACCTCATCTACTTGAAATATAATCTTACTTATTTAAAAACCGTACATTACGGTGGTGGTGATGTTAATAGTGGTGAAGCCGAGTCAAGTACATACTTACCATAAATGACTTAATTGCTCAAATCTGAATAATAAGTTTTCGCTTAGAAGTAAGTTTTTAGTGTTAAGTTGTTATGTGATGAACAACCTGTAAATTAATTTGGACTTGTAATTAATAATTAATGTACAAGTAAGTGAGAAGAGAAGATCCTAAATTAGCATATCTTCACTATTATATCTCAAAACTCTTACTAAAGTGCATGTATATGCAAGAGGAGCTAGTAGTTATGTTATGGACGTGATTGAGCTACGCCGAGTTCATTTTTTCTCAGGTCAGAATAATAGAGCTGATATAATTATATTAAATTCTAGTTCTAGTGATTCTACAAGTTTCAGAATAGGTATATTCAACATTTTATATAATTTATTAATTTGTTGAGCCATTTATAATTGATCTAAGTGTATGATTTTATTTATTATTTAGGACATACTAATGTGAATCTAAATATTGACTATTCTTTATTTAGTTTAGGATGCATATTAATGTGAACTATAGGTGTAATTTGTCACAGATTTTTGTTCAGTTGTCTTTCCTATGGTCAAATATCCTTTTGTTGAGATTTTCTAGTTATATTGCTTTTGAAAAGAAAATAGAAAAATAAAGGAAAAATGATAGATAAAATATATTCCAATCATATTATGAATTTGCAAAGCAAAAGATATCTTAATTTCTTAGAGTTGAATAATTGACTATAACATTAACTAAGAATTCTTTCAGATGTTCATAGGAGTTGTTAGGGGAGATATTTTTCGAGGAATTATTAAATTCTTGATTTTGGACTTAGATAATGTTGATTGGTTTTGGAATCATTATGAATCCTAAATTTGAGAATATTATTGGAAATAAATTATAAATATGCATTCTCTTTTTGAGCAGCAGAATATAGGTGGTCTCAGTACAATTAAGGAAAAGATTGTTGATGAAATAATCATGGAATCATTTAGAAATATGTTTCATACCCCAACTTGTTGGACTCATCCGTATTGTTTAGCTATTTTATAGGCAAAATTTTATTTAACAGTATTGGAGAATCAGAGAAGGGGACAGGATAAGGGCCATGAGTTTTGACCTGTAAAATAAAACTCACGTCAGGAGCAAAATCTAGATCATTCTGGAGAATGCGTAAAGAAAGTTAGAAAAATTAGTAATACCACAAATTTACTAGTCCAGCTTTCCCTTGGTATCTTGTAAAATACAACAATTCAAGTAATATTTTCAAGGGGTTTTGAAATAGAAAAAAATGTTTGTTGCATATCATCAAATGCATTTGTTCCATTCTCTGTGGACGTATGGGATTCATTCAAGAGCTTTCTGTGACAATTACTACTTTTAGCAGCTCGTTAATGAATTACGTTCGGCGAGGCTTCTTTGCCAATGTTTATTATTTGAAACTAGTCTATGTTTCCACCTTACATGCTATTGGTAGGGCATGCGATTTTAATTTCATATTGATAGTATTTAATTGATGATTTTTTCTCCACTATTTAAGGTTTAGTTGTATTTAGTTTGAAATTTAATATACATAGGGATGATTTAGTTTGAGATGAATCTATGGGTAAGATAATTTAGGTTATTCATAGGCTTGAGGACATTTTTCTTTGTGTATATCATAATGTATGGATAATGTACTAATGTGTAGATTTTAAGAATATAATATGTGTATTGCTTTATGAGATTATTTGTAGTAGTTTTTAGCAGAATTTGGACTATAAATTTTTGTGCTTGTATTATTGTATTTGCTGAAATTTTTAGAGAATTTTTTAACAGTTTTTGTCTGCAAAATCTGCAGGCTTTTACTTCAGTTCTGTATAAAATTTTAGCAATTTTTTGATTGCTCAATCTGCAGATTGTTGCATCAGTTTTTTCTGCCGAATTTAACAGTTTTTTTATTTGCAGAATCTTGAAATTATTTCAGGTTGATCAGAAGATTTTTTCTGGTTATGAAATATGGGCCATGAGAGTTTACATTTTGAATATCTGTTGTGCAAGACATGCTTGTATATAACAAGACTAAGTCATCTTGACAACCATAAGAATAAGTTGTATGATAACTCAATTGTATTCTATAATTGTATTTTTTAAGTCTATAAAAATGCTAAATAGTTTAGACAAGAGGTTTTTCACTAAACAGCCTTCAAGCTAAAGAATAAACTGTGGAAGAAGATAAATCTTGATCATGTCTCAGAGAGAAGTATAGAAGCCTAGAGCTGAATAATATTGTTATATAAAAAAATATTCTAGGTCAGATATCAACAAGTCACAGAACAAGGAATGTAGAGAAGTATGTCGAGTTGTATGAAATGACTTTTTGAGAAGTCCCAAAAAATATCGACAAGTTAATTTGCATATAGAGAACTGAAGATATCGACAAGTCAATCTACATGTAGAATAAAGATATCGACAAGTCAAAAAGTCCATGTAGAGAAGTGGAGATATCGACAAGTCAATTCAACATGTAGAGAACGGAAGATATCGACAAGTCAAAAAGTTCATGTAGAGAACTAGAGATATCGACAAGTCAAAAAGCTTATGTAGAAAATTGGAGATATCGATAAATCATTCTACTTGTAATGAGTTGGGGACCTCAACAAGTCAAAAGGCTATTGTTAAGTGGCATTTATGTCCACTTAGAATGCCTATAAAGGCTTGAATTGGTATTTTGTACTCAAGTTGTTTGTGTTTTTTATGCTTTTTTGTAGTGTTTTGCATTTCAGGCATAAATAAGGGATCAAGGAGATTTATCATTGCTTTGGTGCAAAATTGGTGTTAGGAAGGTGTCCTCAGAGGTTGCTCTTGGAATGCCATCAAGAACCAGCAAATAAAAGAAAGCAAATCAGTTTTTCCAGAATGTTAGTGCGCCCGCGCTGTGCTAGCGCGGGTGGCCGCGCTAGAGAAGCAGAAGGACGCACGCCCGCGCTAATGAAGTGCGCGGCTACGCTGGGTAGAAAGCAAGTACAAGAGTTATTTTCTGGACTTCTCTTCTTATTGGGATGTTATATAAAGTCAACTTAAAGATGTTTTTCATAACAGAGCTTAAGGGGAAGACATCAAGAATACAACCAAGGCGATCAGGATCTAGTTTCTTATTTTGATTCTTTATTTTAAGTTCTAATCTGGGATGCTAGTTTTCTTCTTTTGTTGAACATATACTATTGTTTAACTTACTTGATTATTATTCAGTTTATTAAAGACTTAGTTTATTATACCATGCCTTCATCGGAACCCACGGTGATGATGAGTTCGGTTATGGGCTAATCATTATCCTGGGGTTCTAGCAGATTTACTATAGATTTTAATAGTTAATATGTTTTGATACCTTAGTGTATGGTAAATGTATGATATCCTATTATTGGTTGTGCTTATTCATCTTATGAGCTTCTCGAACTTATAAGATAGCGTGTTAATCTCTATTGAAGTGAAAGTGAATATAGGGGTTTAGAATATGCCTTGCTAGCATAGGTTCATGTATTTGATATGCATAATTCGTAGGCAATTTTAACCATCTTACTTGCCCTATGTAATCACGATAGGTAACTTGTTCATTAAACCGTTATGTTGTCAAATTCTATAGACATATAGGGTCTCAAAATAATTGGTGTCTATTCAGCTTCTATCTCTTTTGTGGATGTCTGGTAGTAGGGTAATGTAGCTTTTGACGTATGACTATGTAGTCCAAATTTTCCAACATTGTAATCAAAATTTATAATGAAATTATCACAATTGCAAAAGAAAGTGATTTAATTAATAAGTTCATAATCCATCATTACATCCCTATTATATAGTTGTACCTAAAAGATAAATAACATCAATTCCACATAAACATAAATTGTGATAAATTGATTTAGCATCAATTAAAACTGCATAAATGCACGACTAAATTAAAGTGAAAAAGTTGCATCTCATGTGTCCTTTTTCTTCTTTGGTGAAGGTCTTGCAGTTTTGTCTTTCTTTTCATTCTTGATTTTTTATAGTTCTTCTAAAAGTGCTCCTGGTGTGATAACAGATCTTCCATGAGATATGGAAGACTTTAATTGGACAGTTTGGATTAATTCAAGATTCTGGGAAGTATTTTCTGTAGAAAAACCCAGAATTAATGAGGGGTACCCCGTCTGCTCTCTAGTACATGTATGGTCTATCAATGCAATAAAGAAATGGTCAGTTAGTAGCTTATACACACATACAATTATAATAGAGAAAACCAAGAAAAAAATTAAAATATACCTAGTCCCATAATTTTTATTTTCATGGTTTTGTCAAAATTTAATAATGAAAATAATGTCCAAGGGCATGGTGGTTGACACACAGCCCTAATCCTCGTTATGTTACTTTTTGATATCTTGATGACCCTCCCCTCACTAGTACTATGGTTCTGTATTTCCTCCCTCCACTGTTTATAATCATTGAATATCATTCGAACTCTCTACTTTGGCTTTTTTTTCTCTTCAAACACCGGAAATGCTTTCTCCCTCTTCTGAGTAAGAAACTCGTCATAAAATTCTTTATCTGCCAAGCTTTCCAGATCATAATCGTCGTAATCACCATCAACCTGCATGTCCACATCCTTCTCAACCTCTCTCTTTTAACTTAAACCTAGTCCTTACCTAAGTCTTCAAATCCATTCCACTTCCTCTTCAACATTCTTACTAAAAAGAAGGTCATCATCTGTCATGGAGTAGTCACTATTAGCAAAGTCATAGTATTCAATTTTATCAATCCAATCTCGTACATCATTGCTATCCTCTCCTTCACTCCTACTTTGAACATTTTAACCTTCAAATGGTACCAATTATTTTTCATTTGAATGGTCAATATACATCCAACTCTTGTTTAGGCAGTCTGTAATACAAAGAACCAAAGCTCTCATAACCCAACACATTAGTCCACCCTCTAATATTTTTTAAAGTAATTTCATCAAGGTCTTGGAAATGAAACACAATGGCTTTACCCCTACATATTCAATTCTGGGAATCCACTTTAACTTCCCTCCTTGAAACAAACACATACTTGAAACATCATCACCTTTAAAAGAAAATAAATGGATATAAACATATTTAACACATAAATATAAACATCCGACTACATTATTTAATCATTCATTAGTTTTAATATACAGACAACTAAAAGGTTAAGAACAATCGGGTAAAAACATTAAATTTAAACATTAACTGGCACACACATATACAGAGTTTTGAACATAAAATTCAACCAACCGATCAAAATGGAAAATATTTATCGGTAAAACATAAACCGAGGTTAAGAGAAATACTGAGAAAATACCGAAAAACCCATGACTTTGAATGATTCACACAATCCAAGCCCGAAAATTATTAATCGCCACTGTAATTAAGTTTATGATGTTTAATTTTGGAGCAACTAAAGTCTTAGAATGTTTAGGGTTCAAAAAGTATATAAAAACTCAATCATCAGGGAACAATTTTAGTAAAAAAATAGTTTTACCTTCTGATATTTTCCTATATGTCATTTTATTGCTGAAAAGGGTTAAAAGGTACGAAGACTTATACTATAGGGTTTAAATGATATGACTTCATAACTTTGTGGTTGATGGTTATAAAAGCCCATTCTTTAAGGGCCAAAAGGTCATTAAACCTAAAATAAAAGTTGGATAGATAAAAGATGATGAAACCTTTAATTAAAAAATATTAACGTTATACAGAATTTCACGTGTTCATTTTACCGTAATTTAAGATAAAGTACTCTCATACGGTTGTAAATAAGTCGATATGCTCATAAAGAGTTTGGTGTTCGGTTCGAGTTATTAATAAGTCGAACATGGAGAGAATTATTAGGCTCAATTTGTATATAGATGAACTTGAGCACAATATAAATCGAGAAAAATCATGATCAAGTTCAATAACAACTTTCGTGAATAGACTTCTGAGTAAGTATATTTATATGCTCGCTTGTATAACTGGTGAATAAGTATATGAATTGCTAGTTAAATTTTCTCGTAAATGACACAAACTTACAATATAGGATTTAATAAATAATGGTATACATATTTGTATACAAATCAATCAACCAATTTATATTATCCATTTATTCATTTTTATTACGTTTATAGTTTTTTGCATTGAAGATTTAAATAACTGTACATGGTAGATAGTAAATATATATTTTTATTTAACTTGTGTTCGTGTATTTGTATCCATGTCAATATTTTGAATCGAAATAACATAATTTGGGAAAAAATGATATTTTATCACTCAACTATTTATTTTTTTAGAAACCTACCGCCCAACTTACATTTTTTTTGTCACAAACGTTACATTTCTTTTTCATTTTAAACCATTCCGTTAATATTTGCTAAAAACATTAATTTTAAGATTTTATATTCGTTATTCGATCATTTTAGTACATATGAATGTATAGATCGTTCAATTTTGAGTTTGCATGTATTTATTTCGTGATTTTGTGTTATAATTTTTTGTTTGCGGGAAAAAGTAGAAGCCACTTGTGTTCTTCATTTTTTTAACTGATTAATTGATTATTGGTTAATATCAGTTGGTGTAATAGTCTTGTAGGAGTATATATGTTCATATGTACTAAATTTTATGGAGTTTTGAATACATTTTGCTATTATCGAATTTTAAACTCGTCGGAATTTTTTACTAGAACTCGACGGAATAATCGAGAAGCACTTTGGTTGTAATTGTTGTTACTAGATATGAATTGTTCATTTTTCATAGAGTGATTTGGACTGAAAAATCATAAAAAATAGAGCCAATTTGATCATAAATTGGTTTGGACGGTGCTGCTTTTTGGACATCCCAGATTCCGACATCACTATGTTCGTTTTTCGGTTGTTTTAACAGAAAGAAGTCAAAATTAAAGAAATCGGGTAGAATTCAATACACAAGTAATGTTAGTGACAAAAAAAATAAAAATATAAGTTGGGTGGTAGGTTTTTAAAAAAAATAGTTGAGTGATTAAAAAATTAATTTCTCCATATTATTTACAATCAGAATGCTAAATCATCAAACTTATTAATTTTATTGTATGTTTTTTAAAAGATTTATTTTATATTTTATATTTATATCAAAAAAGAAATAAGTGAGACAAATTGTGAGAACGAGTTTGTAAACTAAGTTGTTTAGAATCAAAATTTCTTGAATAATATTCAAGAATTTTTTATTGAATGATAGTTCGTGAGATGTTCATGAACATGTTCGCAGATATATTTTTTATTAATTAGTCGATAAATGAACAAAAAATTTGACTCAATAAAAGATAGAGTTTGGATTTAATACATTTTCAAGCTAATAATTAAATACTTAAGAGTAATGTTCGCTACAATTGGGTTGATTTACAACCCTACTCATAGTTATAGACTGGGCCTAGGTCAGTTATGAGAATTGGTAGACCTTTGGTGAAAAAATTGGTGGCCGTTAAAGGGACTTTAAAATTAAAAGTTAAAATTTTAATATTAAAAATCCAATGATGATGAAGTATTTGCCAGCTCTCCACTGATTTTCAAGTATCAAAGAACAAGATTTGAACCTCCATAACAAAAAAAAAGTTCATTATATATTTTGAAATCTAGTTCTATAACTCTCTATTAAGTTTTTTTTACTGAACTTTTTTTTAGGTTAGGATTAAACCAAATATAGTGAAGAGTATATAAACACAATTTTATTCTAAATAAAATATCCACTTCTGGACCAAATTATGAGATATGATGAGTATAAAAAATACATATGGGCATAGTAAACATACAAATATAATGCATAAAGTTTATTAGGGTTAGTTCAAAAGTGTCAAGTACGGTCACACCGGTTATAAGCTTATTATGAATATAATGGATATAATATTAATAGTTTAGTTTTCATTTAATATTGTGTAATATTTTTGTTTATGGTGTGATAGTTATATTTTTATATGTTTGTTTTAGTGATTTAATATATACTTGAATATTTATTCAATATCACGTACTGAAATATTATGTCGTTGGAAGTGTTACTTCACTTTAATAATAAAAATGGTTGAATTATTTTTATTTCAAATTTGATATGCTAATTCGTCCACTACTGCTCGTGCCGGTGCTTCCCTGTAAAACATAAAATCATTAAAAAAGAAGGCGGCAAATTATCACATGAAGGAGAAAACGAAGTCATTTGCAAATCAATTTATATTTAATAATTTATATTTAATGGATTGATAGAATAATTGATGGACTTAAAAAAAGTGAAGTTGCAAGTGAATTTTTCTTAGACCCCTCAAGAAGGTTGGTGAATGAATCAAAAAGTAGGGAAAATGCTCTACTAAGTAGAGGGTTTGTTTGATTTCCATGTGAATTTGGTGCAGCCAATAAACAGTAAGGCCTCATAGATGAGGCCAGTGGCGCGAGTCGCGAGAGTCGCACTCTATAGAGATCTTTTTATATAAAAAATTATGTAGAATAAACATGTTAGCCATCCATTTTTTTAATAATCAGGATAAAATCAACTATTTAATGGAATTATTGTAATTAGAATAAACTTGAAGACTAGTTTTACAAATTTCAAAATCTATTCTACAATGCTTGAATAACGTATATACACACGATACACACACTCGTCACTATACACACACTCGATCCTGCACAGAGAAAGAGGAGAGGGAGGGAAAGAAGTATTCTAAAATCAAACCTGCCATTAGAGCTAAAAAATTGAATATTTCATAGCAACAATGTTGAGAATAGTTGTTATTAAGTGAAATTTCATGTTACTACTATTTTATACATATATTTAGGGTTTTGTGATGATTTTGAATGATTTTTAATCTTCAATTAATGTTTTCAGATTAATTTTGAGTTTGAGCAATTATAGCTGCAAGTTGTTTCATGGAATATGTAAGTTTTTTTTTGTTTTGTACTCTATCTTAAGGTGCTATACTAGAATCTAATTTTACACTTGAATCTTGCAATAGACTATAGTGCTCCTCATAGCTCCCCTTGTAATTTTTTAAAAATATTGATATAATTTCGCATGCATATATTTTTTTTTCTTTTTCTGTATGTAGAGATATTAATTTTACAGTAAAATAGAAATATTTTTGCATTTTTTATTTTAATTCTATAGTAGAAGTGTGTTTATAGTGTTTAACTTACTAGTATTTGATTTACTGTAAAAAATATTTTAATTTTTGTAGTTTTATATATCTTGTAGAGTAGATGCCGATGAGTATTTTATATTTGTGCACTAGATTTCATTTTTAATCATCTGTATTTGTTATTAGTAAGTATTGATTCTATAATAAAATCAAAAAAATCTAGAGTAGAAGCAACACAATCTTTTTAAACTGGTATTTTTTATATTTTTTGATTTTACATAGAAGGTTGTTTCAATGAGGTGATTTCCATCCTAATAGACAAGAAAAATATTTAATTTTATAGAAACTGTAAAATGTCCAAATTTACCGTACAAGTTTGCTTATACTAATACAATCTCCAAATTTGATAAAATGCAAGTTATGACCCACTATGACGCAAAATATCCGAGAACAGTGATCAGAGTGGAATGTTTTTTATGAAAATTAAGTTTAGGCATATAAATAAGATATTTGTTTAATCATGAATATATTAATAGTCGATGTGTAACTTTTTATTATGAATGAACACAACTAAAATTTACTTATGGTGATGGTCAAAAAGTTATAGTCTAGAGTGGTTCAAGAGTGGGTCAAATGTGCAAAAATTGCTAGCTCTTGGTGCTAAACGAGATCTAGAGTATTAATATTTTTACCATGACCTCATCTACTTGAAATATAATCTTACTTATTTAAAAACCGTACATTACGGTGGTGGTGATGTTAATAGTGGTGAAGCCGAGTCAAGTACATACTTACCATAAATGACTTAATTGCTCAAATCTGAATAATAAGTTTTCGCTTAGAAGTAAGTTTTTAGTGTTAAGTTGTTATGTGATGAACAACCTGTAAATTAATTTGGACTTGTAATTAATAATTAATGTACAAGTAAGTGAGAAGAGAAGATCCTAAATTAGCATATCTTCACTATTATATCTCAAAACTCTTACTAAAGTGCATGTATATGCAAGAGGAGCTAGTAGTTATGTTATGGACGTGATTGAGCTAGGCCGAGTTCATTTTTTCTCAGGTCAGAATAATAGAGCTGATATAATTATATTAAATTCTAGTTCTAGTGATTCTACAAGTTTCAGAATAGGTATATTCAACATTTTATATAATTTATTAATTTGTTGAGCCATTTATAATTGATCTAAGTGTATGATTTTATTTATTTATTTAGGACATACTAATGTGAATCTAAATATTGACTATTCTTTATTTAGTTTAGGATGCATATTAATGTGAACTATAGGTGTAATTTGTCACAGATTTTTGTTCAGTTATCTTTCCTATGGTCAAATATCCTTTTGTTGAGATTTTCTAGTTATATTGCTTTTGAAAAGAAAATAGAAAAATAAAGGAAAAATGATAGATAAAATATATTCCAATCATATTATGAATTTGCAAAGCAAAAGATATCTTAATTTCTTAGAGTTGAATAATTGACTATAACATTAACTAAGAATTCTTTCAGATGTTCATAGGAGTTGTTAGGGGAGATATTTTTCGAGGAATTATTAAATTCTTGATTTTGGACTTAGATAATGTTGATTGGTTTTGGAATCATTATGAATCCTAAATTTGAGAATATTATTGGAAATAAATTATAAATATGCATTCTCTTTTTGAGCAGCAGAATATAGGTGGTCTCAGTACAATTAAGGAAAAGATTGTTGATGAAATAATCATGGAATCATTTAGAAATATGTTTCATACCCCAACTTGTTGGACTCATCCGTATTGTTTAGCTATTTTATAGGCAAAATTTTATTTAACAGTATTGGAGAATCAGAGAAGGGGACAGGATAAGGGCCATGAGTTTTGACCTGTAAAATAAAACTCATGTCAGGAGCAAAATCTAGATCATTCTGGAGAATGCGTAAAGAAAGTTAGAAAAATTAGTAATACCACAAATTTACTAGTCCAGCTTTCCCTTGGTATCTTGTAAAATACAACAATTCAAGTAATATTTTCAAGGGGTTTTGAAATAGAAAAAAGTGTTTGTTGCATATCATCAAATGCATTTGTTCCATTCTCTGTGGACGTATGGGATTCATTCAAGAGCTTTCTGTGACAATTACTACTTTTAGCAGCTCGTTAATGAATTACGTTTGGCGAGGCTTATTTGCCAATGTTTATTATTTGAAACTAGTCTATGTTTCCACCTTACATGCTATTGGTAGGGCATGCGATTTTAATTTCATATTGATAGTATTTAATTGATGATTTTTTCTCCACTATTTAAGGTTTAGTTGTATTTAGTTTGAAATTTAATATACATAGGGATGATTTAGTTTGAGATGAATCTATGGGTAAGATAATTTAGGTTATTCATAGGCTTGAGGACATTTTTCTTTGTGTATATCATAATGTATGGATAATGTACTAATGTGTAGATTTTAAGAATATAATATGTGTATTGCTTTATGAGATTATTTGTAGTAGTTTTTAGCAGAATTTGGATTATTGTATTTGCTGAAATTTTTAGAGAATTTTTTAACAGTTTTTGTCTGCAAAATCTACAGGCTTTTGCTTCAGTTCTGTATAAAATTTTAGCAATTTTTTGATTGCTCAATCTGCAGATTGTCGCATCAGTTTTTTCTGCCGAATTTAACAGTTTTTTTATTTGCAGAATCTTGAAATTATTTCAGGTTGATCAGAAGATTTTTTCTGGTTATGAAATATGGGCCATGAGAGTTTACATTTTGAATATCTGTTGTGCAAGACATGCTTGTATATAACAAGACTAAGTCATCTTGACAACCATAAGAATAAGTTGTATGATAACTCAATTGTATTCTATAATTGTATTTTTTAAGTCTATAAAAATGCTAAATAGTTTAGACAAGAGGTTTTTCACTAAACAGCCTTCAAGCTAAAGAATAAACTGTGGAAGAAGATAAATCTTGATCATGTCTCAGAGAGAAGTATAGAAGCCTGGAGCTGAATAATATTGTTATATAAAAAAATATTCTAGGTCAGATATCAACAAGTCACAGAACAAGGAATGTAGAGAAGTATGTCGAGTTGTATGAAATGACTTTTTGAGAAGTCCCAAAAAATATCGACAAGTTAATTTGCATATAGAGAACTGAAGATATCGACAAGTCAATCTACATGTAGAATAAAGATATCGACAAGTCAAAAAGTCCATGTAGAGAAGTGGAGATATCGACAAGTCAATTCAACATGTAGAGAACGGAAGATATCGACAAGTCAAAAAGTTCATGTAGAGAACTAGAGATATCGACAAGTCAAAAAGCTTATGTAGAAAATTAAAGATATCGATAAATCATTCTGGGGACCTCAACAAGTCAAAAGGCTATTGTTAAGTGGCATTTATGTCCACTTAGAATGCCTATAAAGGCTTGAATTGGTATTTTGTACTGAAGTTGTTTGTGTTTTTTATGCTTTTTTGTAGTGTTTTGCATTTCAGGCATAAATAAGGGATCAAGGAGATTTATCATTGCTTTGGTGCAAAATTGGTGTTAGGAAGGTGTCCTGAGAGTTTGCTCTTGGAATGCCATCAAGAACCAGCAAATAAAAGAAAGCAAATCAGTTTTTCCAGAATGTTAGTGCGCCCGCGCTGTGCTAGCGCGGGCGGCCGCGCTAGAGAAGCAGAAGGACGCACGCCCACGCTAATGAAGTGCGCGGCTACGCTGGGTAGAAAGCAAGTACAAGAGTTATTTTTTGGACTTCTCTTCTTATTGGGATGTTATATAAAGTCAACTTAAAGATGTTTTTCATAACAGAGCTTAAGGGGAAGACATCAAGAATACAACCAAGGTGATCAGGATCTAGTTTCTTATTTTGATTCTTTATTTTAAGTTCTAATCTGGGATGCTAGTTTTCTTCTTTTATTGAACATATACTCTTGTTTAACTTAGTTGATTATTATTCAGTTTATTAAAGACTTAGTTTATTATACCATGCCTTCATCAGAACCCACGGTGATGATGAGTTCGGTTATGGGCTAATCATTATCCTGGGGTTCTAGCAGATTTACTATAGATTTTAATAGTTAATATGTTTTGATACCTTAGTGTATGGCAAATGTATGATATCCTATTATTGGTTGTGCTTATTCATCTTATGAGCGTCTCGAACTTATAAGATAGCGTGTTAATCTCTATTGAAGTGAAAGTGAATATAGGGGTTTAAAATATGCCTTGCTAGCATAGGTTCATGTATTTGATATGCATAATTCGTAGGCAATTTTAACCATCTTACTTGCCCTATGTAATCACGATAGGTAACTTGTTCATTAAACCGTTATGTTGTCAAATTCTATAGACATATAGGGTCTCAAAATAATTGGTGTCTATTCAGCTTCTATCTCTTTTGTGGATGTCTGGTAGTAGGGTATTTGTATAATGAAAGTTGGTGCTTACTAGTTTCGTGTTGTCTGATTACTGTCATCACCATTGCATGCTAAGGATAAGAACAAAAAGGCTATTGAATGAAGTAGTAATGAAGTTAGAATCCCATATTTGTGTTATAAAAGTAAATCACCCTTTTAATATCTTAGTTAATTACATGTTAGTTAATAATCTTAGTTATAAACAATCTCAACTTGTTATCATCTTAGCATTGAATAATAACCATATCATCGTTGCATATATACATTAATTGAAATTAACCTAAACCAGTCTCAATGGGAACGAAATAGAATTAATTCTATATTACTTACGATTGCGTGTACTTGCATGAATATTAGCGCGTATTTCCGTCCTAACAGTTATGTAGAGAACTTGAGATATCATTTTACTGAATATTAAAATTATTTTATGTTCAATCATACTGAATATTTATTGTTGATTTATTGATTACAAATTTAAGTCAGAAATAGAGATTAACGGGCTAATGAAAGTAGATTGTGAATGACATGTGCTTCTGGACAAAGGCTAGTTTACTCTATCCCCTTATCCATGCTTGTTAAATTTTAAAATATTGAATTATTTTTTGTAAAATTCAGTTGATCATTTCATTTTATGTTTATTTATCTTGAGAATGTATTTTCCTTCTAAATCCTGATAAATACGAACGTGATATCCCCTTTGTACGTAGAATATTCATTTGGGTAATTTATCGCTTTGAATAATCATGACTTTAAATCTAGGTGTGTTTATTTTTTCCAACCACCAAATTTTATTGTCATTAGTTAGATCCATCTTTCGGATTAACCTTCTGTATCATTTGATACCATTGACCTAATTGCGCATAGGTCAATTTCTAAAATCTTATTATTATTTAATGTTGGAGACATCTTTAAATATTTTATTTTATTATAATTTAGCAAGCAAGGGTTATTTATCGTTCAAGCAACCCAACCCTTATTTAATATCGATTATTCTCAATATTTTGAGAAGATCACTATTTTAAATTGTAGTTCATTATCTTATTCGTAATAAAATGTATTCTTAAAAGTATAATTTGTTTATCGTTATAGCCAATATTATCTTTCATTATTTCATTGATTTTGATGCTTGCATTTTATTATTCAAATTTTGAAAATGTTCATTCAATGGTGAAAATCTTACTCAGAGAATAGTCAACAACATGGGAGGTGCCCATGGTTTGAAATTGTTTATCCCCGGTGTGGATATTATAAATTTTATTTTTTGGCTCAAGTCAAGCCACGGGTTCAGGTGGGAACCATTATATATGCTAGCATCGAAATGTTTGATGATTCTACGATGAGCCATGATCAGGCGAGCACCGTATTCACGCGGAGAATGGTACTCTTCGGTGCTAGTTGACCGCATCACAAAGGTACCTAGGATGGAAACGAACAGATTCACATCTTGTGATTATTTTGATCATGTGCCCTTGATAAGTTTGCTTCCTTTATTCGAAAAGTAACTCGAATTTGAAATTTTATCATGGAGTTGTTATATTTCATTCTATTTATTGTCATATTTTTGCACTTTTATCCTTATTTTGTGATATACAACTTTCACTATTTATTATTCTATTATTATTGGATATCTTGTTGAGCATGTAGATGCTCATTCTAACAAGTTTACGTAATAGCCTTCGAGATTCTCTTATATAGGTTAATTACAAAAAGTTTGATAACCCCTTATAATTGATTACTCGTAGAGGAGTAGGTGATTTAAAATCTTGTTATCTCATATCCACTTGAATATGTCAACACTATATTTTTTAATATGTTAAAAATACTTTATTACTATTGTAGTGTATTTGAAATTTTTACTTAATAATAAAGAATTATACCATACAATACAACAAGAATTACATAAGCAAATATTTATGTAAATTTTAGTGTCAAGGATATGTTCTAGTAATATGCTAAATTGTAAAATGGTTCCAAAAATTTTTTGTATTATTTTAGATTTGTTTTTTATAGTGTTAAAAAATTTACATCTTTACATGAAATAAATAATTAAAATATTCGGTATCTCCCATTTTAAAAATTGTTATTTTTCTTAACATATATATAGAACAAATACAATAATAAAATTTTATGTTTTAGCATTACATTAAAAATTGATATCACAGTCAAAATATATTCCTTACAAAAGTAAACCAAAAAATTATTATGTAATCAAAAAGTAAGGGAATTTTAAATGTAAATGATTAAGTTAAAAAAATAATTTTTACTTCAAAAATTATAATATTTTTGCTTATTTTAAAGTTGTGCACTCAACTTTTATTTTAAGTAAGGTGTAAAATATTACTTTTATTTCCTAGAAAATCAATTGTGTTTATTATTTGATCAAAATAAAAAATCACAAGCACATATTCCGCCATTTAGATATGAAATTAACCTTATAAAAAATGTTATATTTTTATCAAATTTTTACATTTTTAAATTGAAAGTATCTCAATGTTATTAATGTAATAGCAAGATTATTTTTAATTGATGGGCGTTTATTTGTCCCTATAGGGAAAAGGTACATGAAAGAATTGAAGTTTTTAATTTATATGAGCAATTTGATTTTACCCATCTAATTCATTGCCAGTACAATAGAATACATATCATACTTCATTTGATTTGTGTTAGGGTTTTATCTTGACCGGTCAATTATTTGTTAGGACTCTATATAAGACTAACATTGAGCCTCATCAGTGCATCACAAAAACCTTTGGCCTCCTCTCTGCATCATGCCTCTGCCTTTCTTCCCCTCTTTCTCAAAGCCTGACCTCAAATTCAATGCATCTTCTTCTTTTTTTATGCAATTATGCATATATCTTCTCATACATGTTTATTAGAAAAGTCTTCTTAACCATTTTAGATATTCATTACTCTAATTTCAACTTTTTTCAATCCCCGGATTTGTAAAGGTTGAGTGGGTAATTTTATGTGTAAAATCTTGTTAACTCCTATTCACTCCAATAGTGTAAAAATTCACTTCTGTTACTTTGTTGTAAAAAAACTTTATGTGTAGGCATCTAGTTTTGTTATAGAAAATTAGAAGTTGAAATATATTTTTTAAAATATTTTTTACAATTTTTGTTTAATAATAAAGATTTGTAAAACCACAACAAATATTACTCAAGAAAATTATAGTTTATATTTTAGTTCCACTATGGTGGATTAATTGATTGCTTTAATAAATATTTTTAATCTTCAATTTTGTTGTAAATAATTTTTTTAAATACTCATCATATTTCTTATATTTTCTTATGATTTGGCCGTAAACAATGAAGAAAATGCTGCAAAATTAACATATGCAGCCTTTCATATCTTTCTTCCTGGAATGAGAAGAAAGATTACAAGAAAGATTAGTGACAAGAGCTTTTAGGGCATTGTGGCACTGTTTGTATTACATTTTGTTTTTACAATTACTTTGTATTTAGAATTGATAATTCCAAAAATATTTAAAAATTTAAAGAAATTATTTGTTTATCAATTATAGAACATGATTTATTTATTGGTAAATAAATATTCATTAATTTATGAATAAATAGCAATTTTCAACTATAAAACTAATATTTTACATCATATGGTACCCACTTTACAAATTTCGAGGTAATATTGAAAAGGAAAATTAAGGTACTAAAATAAATCTATAGTTTTATTATTGTGATCATTGAAAGCTAACTAAAAATTTAACACTTTTATATTTAACAAAACATGTTTGGTTAATTTATAACATCTCGACCTTTCAAAATATTAATTCAAAATCAAACTAATAAATAGAAATTAAGATAATTCAAATTCTAAGGCATATGATGAATTTTCCAAACCCAAGATATTAAAAAGTCACTGTAGAAATAAAAGTATAGATATTGAGGCCGAGCTTCCACACTAGTACACTAGTTCAATAACAAAAGTCCAAAAAGAAATAAATAAAGATCCATTACCCTATATAGTGACCGGATTCTATAAACTGATATACTACTAAAATTGGGTGTTTCTAAAAGTCTTTTCTATTTTTAATATCACAATGTCAATTATCTAAAAAAATAAAATATTTTTGATACAACAACATGATCCAATAAAATGAACAAATTTTCAAGAAAAGTGAGTAACGAAAATCAGTTATTTTGATTTCGGTGTTGTACCGAGAAAATAAAAATATAATACTCCCTTCGTCCCTTTTTAGTTGTCACATTTTAGTTGTCACATTTAACTTTGACCTGGTCAAATTGACTAAAGTTTGACCGAAGTTTATTAATATTTTATAATTGAACAAAATAAAAAAATTACGTCACCGAAAAGCAGATTTAATCTATGTTAACATATATTTTTCTGTTTTTTAAGTAATATAAGAGTAATGTTTAATCTACCGTCAAAAATTGGTCAATTTGACTTTTATAAAGGAAAATGTGACAACTAAAAAGGGACAAAGGGACTAACATCTTAAATATTAGCTTAGGCAATTAAACACTAACAACATTAAATCATATCCATACACCCCCATACCATCACTATTATAGTAAATAAGCATTAAATATAATAAGTAAATAATGTTTGTCGTTATAGAAGATTCGCGTAAGAGCAAGTTCTAGTGTTCAGACAAACTTAAGTGCACTAGAAGATTAGCTTTGAAAGAAAAATATATATATAATGTTCTGTATAATTAATAAATTTATTGAGCAATTTATAACTGATGTAAGTTTATGATTTTTCTTTATTTATTTAGAACATATGTGAATCCAAATTTCTGGTTATTCTTCATTTAATTTAGGATGCAAATTAATGTAAATTGTACGTGCAATTTTTCTCGCATTTTCATTCAGCCGTCTTTCCTATGGTCAAATATCCTTTTTTTGAGATTTTTAGTTGCTGATATCCTGAAAAGATAATAGAAAATCAATCGTATTATGAATTCGCAAAGCAAAAGATATCTTAATTTCTTAGAGTTGAGTAAATTGATTATAAATGTTAAAGGGTATAAGATCCTGTTAGGGCCTTCCTCTACTACCTTAAGGTTTTAGATCAACTGCTTATTTATTATGATAACAAGAGCTATGATTCAATCCGGGATAGGTTGATGATGAGTTATAACGGGTTAGGTTCCACATATTGGGTTTAATATATATGTTATTATTATTATTTTTTCTTGTCTTCTTCTTACTCAAATCATTTACTCCCTCCGTCCCTCCCAATTGTTATCGTTTATGGAAAATTGTCTCGCACACATTTTAAGATGAATAAAAAGTATTGTTCCATAATTTTTTCTAAAAATTTTCATTTTCTTAATAAAAATAGAATGTATAAACTTTTATTCAGAAAATATTTTTTTAAAAAAAAGTTATAGAACTATATCTTTTCTTCATAAATATTATTTTTTCTTCGATTTAGTTAAATTTCTCGAGGGTACTTGATTTTGGTTGAAATTGTTTTTTTCTACTGATTTTGGTTGGGACTCTCAAGCAACTTTTCTGCTGGTTTTGGTTGAAACTCTCATATAATATTTATGCTGGTTTTTGTTGGGACTCTAATATACACTCTCGATCTCGCTTTGATGATATTGGCTCCTTGATAATATTATTTTTTCTCTTTCTTTCCCCCTCATCTTCATTTCCTTTTCTTGTGTTGATGATGTGGGTATGTGTAGGCACATTTGTATACTTCTCCGCCTTCTATTTTATTTTATCTGGTGCTGTAGGCATATTGGTTCTTTACGGGATTGGTTTAGTATATATGGTGCTCTAGGCATATTGGCCCTACGAGAGAATATTTAGTTTATTTGGTGCTCAAGGCACATTGGGCCTTTGAGGGGATTGATTTAGTTTATTTGGTACTCTAGGCACATTGGAATAGTTTATCTCGTGCTTTAGGCACACTAGCCCTTCACGGGATTTGATTCAATTTGGATACAATTTAAATTGAGATACAATTTTTATTTGGTTGAGGATTAGATACAATTTGTTGACTTGGATTCAATTATCTAGAGTTTGTATTTGGTTGATATGGAGTTTGGTTTTGGATTTGGATTCAATTTCGCATGCAGTTTTAATATTGTTTTCGATGGTTGCAGATTTGTTACTTTGGTGATTTGATTGCTTTGTCTTATTTTGGATGAAGTTTTTGTATTGTTTTCAGTGGTTGCAGATTTATTGCCTTGGTGATTTGATCATTTTAATTTCTCTTGGGTTTTGCGCCTTTGGACGATTTCTCTTTTGTTGCTGCGTTCTTTTTTGTTTTTGCGTGTTTGGATTCATTTGGAAGTTTTTTGTTTGTTTGAATTTGTAACTCTTTTTTTGGATTTGTTTGAATGCTCTTGAATCTGGTGTTATAGCTTTGGATTTTTTTGGGCTAATCATCGGAACCCACGGTGATGATGAGTTCGGTTATGGGCTAATCATTATCCTGGGGTTCTAGCAGATTTACTATAGATTTTAATAGTTAATATGTTTTGATACCTTAGTGTATGGCAAATGTATGATATCCTATTATTGGTTGTGCTTATTCATCTTATGAGCTTCTCGAACTTATAAGATAGCGTGTTAATCTCTATTGAAGTGAAAGTGAATATAGGGGTTTAGAATATGCCTTGCTAGCATAGGTTCATGTATTTGATATGCATAATTCGTAGGCAATTTTAACCATCTTACTTGCCCTATGTAATCACGATAGGTAACTTGTTCATTAAACCGTTATGTTGTCAAATTCTATAGACATATAGGGTCTCAAAATAATTGGTGTCTATTCAGCTTCTATCTCTTTTGTGGATGTCTGGTAGTAGGGTAATGTAGCTTTTGACGTATGACTATGTAGTCCAAATTTTCCAGAAACTCTCTACTTTGGCTTTTTTTTCTCTTCAAACACCGGAAATGCTTTCTCCCTCTTCTGAGTAAGAAACTCGTCATAAAATTCTTTATCTGCCAAGCTTTCCAGATCATAATCGTCGTAATCACCATCAACCTGCATGTCCACATCCTTCTCAACCTCTCTCTTTTAACTTAAACCTAGTCCTTACCTAAGTCTTCAAATCCATTCCACTTCCTCTTCAACATTCTTACTAAAAAGAAGGTCATCATCTGTCATGGAGTAGTCACTATTAGCAAAGTCATAGTATTCAATTTTATCAATCCAATCTCGTACATCATTGTTATCCTCTCCTTCACTCCTACTTTGAACATTTTAACCTTCAAATGGTACCAATTATTTTTCATTTGAATGGTCAATATACATCCAACTCTTGTTTAGGCAGTCTGTAATACAAAGAACCAAAGCTCTCATAACCCAACACATTAGTCCACCCTCTAATATTTTTTAAAGTAATTTCATCAAGGTCTTGGAAATGAAACACAATGGCTTTACCCCTACATATTCAATTCTGGGAATCCACTTTAACTTCCCTCCTTGAAACAAACACATACTTGAAACATCATCACCTTTAAAAGAAAATAAATGGATATAAACATATTTAACACATAAATATAAACATCCGACTACATTATTTAATCATTCATTAGTTTTAATATACAGACAACTAAAAGGTTAAGAACAATCGGGTAAAAACATTAAATTTAAACATTAACTGGCACACACATATACAGAGTTTTGAACATAAAATTCAACCAACCGATCAAAATGGAAAATATTTATCGGTAAAACATAAACCGAGGTTAAGAGAAATACTGAGAAAATACCGAGAAACCCATGACTTTGAATGATTCACACAATCCAAGCCCGAAAATTATTAATCGCCACTGTAATTAAGTTTATGATGTTTAATTTTGGAGCAACTAAAGTCTTAGAATGTTTAGGGTTCAAAAAGTATATAAAAACTCAATCATCAGGGAACAATTTTAGTAAAAAAATAGTTTTACCTTCTGATATTTTCCTATATGTCATTTTATTGCTGAAAAGGGTTAAAAGGTACGAAGACTTCTACTATAGGGTTTAAATGATATGACTTCATAAGTTTGTGGTTGATGGTTATAAAAGCCCATTCTTTAAGGGCCAAAAGGTCATTAAACCTAAAATAAAAGTTGGATAGATAAAAGATGATGAAACCTTTAATTAAAAAATATTAACGTTATACAGAATTTCACGTGTTCATTTTACCGTAATTTAAGATAAAGTACTCTCATACGGTTGTAAATAAGTCGATATGCTCATAAAGAGTTTGGTGTTCGGTTCGAGTTATTAATAAGTCGAACATGGAGAGAATTATTAGGCTCAATTTGTATATAGATGAACTTGAGCACAATATAAATCGAGAAAAATCATGATCAAGTTCAATAACAACTTTCGTGAATAGACTTCTGAGTAAGTATATTTATATGCTCGCTTGTATAACTGGTGAATAAGTATATGAATTGCTAGTTAAATTTTCTCGTAAATGACACACACTTACAATATAGGATTTAATAAATAATGGTATACATATTTGTATACAAATCAATCAACCAATTTATATTATCCATTTATTCATTTTTATTACGTTTATAGTTTTTTGCATTGAAGATTTAAATAACTGTACATGGTAGATAGTAAATATATATTTTTATTTAACTTGTGTTCGTGTATTTGTATCCATGTCAATATTTTGAATCGAAATAACATAATTTGGGAAAAAATGATATTTTATCACTCAACTATTTATTTTTTTAGAAACCTACCGCCCAACTTACATTTTTTTTGTCACAAACGTTACATTTCTTTTTCATTTTAAACCATTCCGTTAATATTTGCTAAAAACATTAATTTTAGATTTTATATTCGTTATTCGATCATTTTAGTACATATGAATGTATAGATCGTTCAATTTTGAGTTTGCATGTATTTATTTCGTGATTTTGTGTTATAATTTTTTGTTTGCGGGAAAAGTAGAAGCCACTTGTGTTCTTCATTTTTTTAACTGATTAATTGATTATTGTTTAATATCAGTTGGTGTAATAGTCTTGTAGGAGTATATATGTTCATATGTACTAAATTTTATGGAGTTTTGAATACATTTTTCTATTATCGAATTTTAAACTCGTCGGAATTTTTTACTAGAACTCGACGGAATAATCGAGAAGCACTTTGGTTGTAATTGTTGTTACTAGATATGAATTGTTCATTTTTCATAGAGTGATTTGGACTGAAAAATCATAAAAAATAGAGCCAATTTGATCATAAATTGGTTTGGACGGTGCTGCTTTTTGGACATCCCAGATTCCGACATCACTATGTTCGTTTTTCGGTTGTTTTAACAGAAAGAAGTCAAAATTAAAGAAATCGGGTAGAATTCAATACACAAGTAATGTTAGTGACAAAAAAAATAAAAATATAAGTTGGGTGGTAGGTTTTTAAAAAAAAATAGTTGAGTGATTAAAAAATTAATTTCTCCATATTATTTACAATCAGAATGCTAAATCATCAAACTTATTCATTTTATTGTATGTTTTTTAAAAGATTTATTTTATATTTTATATTTATATCAAAAAAGAAATAAGTGAGACAAATTGTGAGAACGAGTTTGTAAACTAAGTTGTTTAGAATCAAAATTTCTTGAATAATATTCAAGAATTTTTTATTGAATGATAGTTCGTGAGATGTTCATGAACATGTTCGCAGATATATTTTTTATTAATTAGTCGATAAATGAACAAAAAATTTGACTCAATAAAAGATAGAGTTTGGATTTAATACATTTTCAAGCTAATAATTAAATACTTAAGAGTAATGTTCGCTACAATTGGGTTGATTTACAACCCTACTCATAGTTATAGACTGGGCCTAGGTCAGTTATGAGAATTGGTAGACCTTTGGTGAAAAAATTGGTGGCCGTTAAAGGGACTTTAAAATTAAAAGTTAAAATTTTAATATTAAAAATCCAATGATGATGAAGTATTTGCCAGCTCTCCACTGATTTTCAAGTATCAAAGAACAAGATTTGAACCTCCATAACAAAAAAAAAGTTCATTATATATTTTGAAATCTAGTTCTATAACTCTCTATTAAGTTTTTTTTACTGAACTTTTTTTTAGGTTAGGATTAAACCAAATATAGTGAAGAGTATATAAACACAATTTTATTCTAAATAAAATATCCACTTCTGGACCAAATTATGAGATATGATGAGTATAAAAAATACATATGGGCATAGTAAACATACAAATATAATGCATAAAGTTTATTAGGGTTAGTTCAAAAGTGTCAAGTACGGTCACACCGGTTATAAGCTTATTATGAATATAATGGATATAATATTAATAGTTTAGTTTTCATTTAATATTGTGTAATATTTTTGTTTATGGTGTGATAGTTATATTTTTATATGTTTGTTTTAGTGATTTAATATATACTTGAATATTTATTCAATATCACGTACTGAAATATTATGTCGTTGGAAGTGTTACTTCACTTTAATAATAAAAATGGTTGAATTATTTTTATTTCAAATTTGATATGCTAATTCGTCCACTACTGCTCGTGCCGGTGCTTCCCTGTAAAACATAAAATCATTAAAAAAGAAGGCGGCAAATTATCACATGAAGGAGAAAACGAAGTCATTTGCAAATCAATTTATATTTAATAATTTATATTTAATGGATTGATAGAATAATTGATGGACTTAAAAAAAGTGAAGTTGCAAGTCAATTTTTCTTAGACCCCTCAAGAAGGTTGCTGAATGAATCAAAAAGTAGGGAAAATGCTCTACTAAGTAGAGGGTTTATTTGATTTCCATGTGAATTTGGTGCAGCCAATAAACAGTAAGGCCTCATAGATGAGGCCAGTGGCGCGAGTCGCGAGAGTCGCACTCTATAGAGATCTTTTTATATAAAAAATTATGTAGAATAAACATGTTAGCCATCCATTTTTTTAATAATCAGGATAAAATCAACTATTTAATGGAATTATTGTAATTAGAATAAACTTGAAGACTAGTTTTACAAATTTCAAAATCTATTCTACAATGCTTGAATAACGTATATACACACGATACACACACTCGTCACTATACACACACTCGATCCTGCACAGAGAAAGAGGAGAGGGAGGGAAAGAAGTATTCTAAAATCAAACCTGCCATTAGAGCTAAAAAATTGAATATTTCATAGCAACAATGTTGAGAATAGTTGTTATTAAGTGAAATTTCATGTTACTACTATTTTATACATATATTTAGGGTTTTGTGATGATTTTGAATGATTTTTAATCTTCAATTAATGTTTTCAGATTAATTTTGAGTTTGAGCAATTATAGCTGCAAGTTGTTTCATGGAATATGTAAGTTTTTTTTTGTTTTGTACTCTATCTTAAGGTGCTATACTAGAATCTAATTTTACACTTGAATCTTGCAATAGACTATAGTGCTCCTCATAGCTCCCCTTGTAATTTTTTAAAAATATTGATATAATTTCGCATGCATATATTTTTTTTTCTTTCTCTGTATGTAGAGATATTAATTTTACAGTAAAATAGAAATATTTTTGCATTTTTTATTTTAATTCTATAGTAGAAGTGTGTTTATAGTGTTTAACTTACTAGTATTTGATTTACTGTAAAAAATATTTTAATTTTTGTAGTTTTATATATCTTGTAGAGTAGATGCCGATGAGTATTTTATATTTGTGCACTAGATTTCATTTTTAATCATGTGTATTTGTTATTAGTAAGTATTGATTCTATAATAAAATCAAAAAAATCTAGAGTAGAAGCAACACAATCTTTTTAAACTGGTATTTTTTATATTTTTTGATTTTACATAGAAGGTTGTTTCAATGAGGTGATTTCCATCCTAATAGACAAGAAAAATATTTAATTTTATAGAAACTGTAAAATGTCCAAATTTACCGTACAAGTTTGCTTATACTAATACAATCTCCAAATTTGATAAAATGCAAGTTATGACCCATTATGACGCAAAATATCCGAGAACAGTGATCGGAGTGGAATGTTTTTTATGAAAATTAAGTTTAGGCATATAAATAAGATATTCGTTTAATCATGAATATATTAATAGTCGATGTGTAACTTTTTATTATGAATGAACACAACTAAAATTTACTTATGGTGATGGTCAAAAAGTTATAGTCTAGAGTGGTTCAAGAGTGGGTCAAATGTGCAAAAATTGCTAGCTCTTGGTGCTAAACGAGATCTAGAGTATTAATATTTTTACCATGACCTCATCTACTTGAAATATAATCTTACTTATTTAAAAACCGTACATTACGGTGGTGGTGATGTTAATAGTGGTGAAGCCGAGTCAAGTACATACTTACCATAAATGACTTAATTGCTCAAATCTGAATAATAAGTTTTCGCTTAGAAGTAAGTTTTTAGTGTTAAGTTGTTATGTGATGAACAACCTGTAAATTAATTTGGACTTGTAATTAATAATTAATGTACAAGTAAGTGAGAAGAGAAGATCCTAAATTAGCATATCTTCACTATTATATCTCAAAACTCTTACTAAAGTGCATGTATATGCAAGAGGAGCTAGTAGTTATGTTATGGACGTGATTGAGCTAGGCCGAGTTCATTTTTTCTCAGGTCAGAATAATAGAGCTGATATAATTATATTAAATTCTAGTTCTAGTGATTCTACAAGTTTCAGAATAGGTATATTCAACATTTTATATAATTTATTAATTTGTTGAGCCATTTATAATTGATCTAAGTGTATGATTTTATTTATTTATTTAGGACATACTAATGTGAATCTAAATATTGACTATTCTTTATTTAGTTTAGGATGCATATTAATGTGAACTATAGGTGTAATTTGTCACAGATTTTTGTTCAGTTGTCTTTCCTATGGTCAAATATCCTTTTGTTGAGATTTTCTAGTTATATTGCTATTGAAAAGAAAATAGAAAAATAAAGGAAAAATGATAGATAAAATATATTCCAATCATATTATGAATTTGCAAAGCAAAAGATATCTTAATTTCTTAGAGTTGAATAATTGACTATAACATTAACTAAGAATTCTTTCAGATGTTCATAGGAGTTGTTAGGGGAGATATTTTTCGAGGAATTATTAAATTCTTGATTTTGGACTTAGATAATGTTGATTGGTTTTGGAATCATTATGAATCCTAAATTTGAGAATATTATTGGAAATAAATTATAAATATGCATTCTCTTTTTGAGCAGCAGAATATAGGTGGTCTCAGTACAATTAAGGAAAAGATTGTTGATGAAATAATCATGGAATCATTTAGAAATATGTTTCATACCCCAACTTGTTGGACTCATCCGTATTGTTTAGCTATTTTATAGGCAAAATTTTATTTAACAGTATTGGAGAATCAGAGAAGGGGACAGGATAAGGGCCATGAGTTTTGACCTGTAAAATAAAACTCACGTCAGGAGCAAAATCTAGATCATTCTGGAGAATGCGTAAAGAAAGTTAGAAAAATTAGTAATACCACAAATTTACTAGTCCAGCTTTCCCTTGGTATCTTGTAAAATACAACAATTCAAGTAATATTTTCAAGGGGTTTTGAAATAGAAAAAAGTATTTGTTGCATATCATCAAATGCATTTGTTCCATTCTCTGTGGACGTATGGGATTCATTCAAGAGCTTTCTGTGACAATTACTACTTTTAGCAGCTCGTTAATGAATTACGTTTGGCGAGGCTTATTTGCCAATGTTTATTATTTGAAACTAGTCTATGTTTCCACCTTACATGCTATTGGTAGGGCATGCGATTTTAATTTCATATTGATAGTATTTAATTGATGATTTTTTCTCCACTATTTAAGGTTTAGTTGTATTTAGTTTGAAATTTAATATACATAGGGATGATTTAGTTTGAGATGAATCTATGGGTAAGATAATTTAGGTTATTCATAGGCTTGAGGACATTTTTCTTTGTGTATATCATAATGTATGGATAATGTACTAATGTGTAGATTTTAAGAATATAATATGTGTATTGCTTTATGAGATTATTTGTAGTAGTTTTTAGCAGAATTTGGATTATTGTATTTGCTGAAATTTTTAGAGAATTTTTTAACAGTTTTTGTCTGCAAAATCTACAGGCTTTTGCTTCAGTTCTGTATAAAATTTTAGCAATTTTTTGATTGCTCAATCTGCAGATTGTTGCATCAGTTTTTTCTGCCGAATTTAACAGTTTTTTTATTTGCAGAATCTTGAAATTATTTCAGGTTGATCAGAAGATTTTTTCTGGTTATGAAATATGGGCCATGAGAGTTTACATTTTGAATATCTGTTGTGCAAGACATGCTTGTATATAACAAGACTAAGTCATCTTGACAACCATAAGAATAAGTTGTATGATAACTCAATTGTATTCTATAATTGTATTTTTTAAGTCTATAAAAATGCTAAATAGTTTAGACAAGAGGTTTTTCACTAAACAGCCTTCAAGCTAAAGAATAAACTGTGGAAGAAGATAAATCTTGATCATGTCTCAGAGAGAAGTATAGAAGCCTGGAGCTGAATAATATTGTTATATAAAAAAATATTCTAGGTCAGATATCAACAAGTCACAGAACAAGGAATGTAGAGAAGTATGTCGAGTTGTATGAAATGACTTTTTGAGAAGTCCCAAAAAATATCGACAAGTTAATTTGCATATAGAGAACTGAAGATATCGACAAGTCAATCTACATGTAGAATAAAGATATCGACAAGTCAAAAAGTCCATGTAGAGAAGTGGAGATATCGACAGGTCAATTCAACATGTAGAGAACGGAAGATATCGACAAGTCAAAAATTTCATGTAGAGAACTAGAGATATCGACAAGTCAAAAAGCTTATGTAGAAAATTGAAGATATCGATAAATCATTCTACTTGTAATGAGTTGGGGACCTCAACAAGTCAAAAGGCTATTGTTAAGTGGCATTTATGTCCACTTAGAATGCCTATAAAGGCTTGAATTGGTATTTTGTACTCAAGTTGTTTGTGTTTTTTATGCTTTTTTGTAGTGTTTTGCATTTCAGGCATAAATAAGGGATCAAGGAGATTTATCATTACTTTGGTGCAAAATTGGTGTTAGGAAGGTGTCCTGAGAGTTTGCTCTTGGAATGCCATCAAGAACCAGCAAATAAAAGAAAGCAAATCAGTTTTTCCAGAATGTTAGTGCGCCCGCGCTGTGCTAGCGCGGGCGGCCGCGCTAGAGAAGCAGAAGGACGCACGCCCGCGCTAATGAAGTGCGCGGCTACGCTGGGTAGAAAGCAAGTACAAGAGTTATTTTTTGGACTTCTCTTCTTATTGGGATGTTATATAAAGTCAACTTAAAGATGTTTTTCATAACAGAGCTTAAGGGGAAGACATCAAGAATACAACCAAGGCGATCAGGATCTAGTTTCTTATTTTGATTCTTTATTTTAAGTTCTAATCTGGGATGCTAGTTTTCTTCTTTTGTTGAACATATACTCTTGTTTAACTTACTTGATTATTATTCAGTTTATTAAAGACTTAGTTTATTATACCATGCCTTCATCAGAACCCACGGTGATGATGAGTTCGGTTATGGGCTAATCATTATCCTGGGGTTCTAGCAGATTTACTATAGATTTTAATAGTTAATATGTTTTGATACCTTAGTGTATGGCAAATGTATGATATCCTATTATTGGTTGTGCTTATTCATCTTATGAGCGTCTCGAACTTATAAGATAGCGTGTTAATCTCTATTGAAGTGAAAGTGAATATAGGGGTTTAGAATATGCCTTGCTAGCATAGGTTCATGTATTTGATATGCATAATTCGTAGGCAATTTTAACCATCTTACTTGCCCTATGTAATCACGATAGGTAACTTGTTCATTAAATCGTTATGTTGTCAAATTCTATAGACATATAGGGTCTCAAAATAATTGGTGTCTATTCAGCTTCTATCTCTTTTGTGGATGTCTGGTAGTAGGGTATTTGTATAATGAAAGTTGGTGCTTACTAGTTTCGTGTTGTCTGATTACTGTCATCACCATTGCATGCTAAGGATAAGAACAAAAAGGCTATTGAATGAAGTAGTAATGAAGTTAGAATCCCATATTTGTGTTATAAAAGTAAATCACCCTTTTAATATCTTAGTTAATTGCATGTTAGTTAATAATCTTAGTTATAAACAATCTCAACTTGTTATCATCTTAGCATTGAATAATAACCATATCATCGTTGCATATATACATTAATTGAAATTAACCTAAACCAGTCTCAATGGGAACGAAATAGAATTAATTCTATATTACTTATGATTGCGTGTACTTGCATGAATATTAGCGCGTATTTCCGTCCTAACAGTTATGTAGAGAACTTGAGATATCATTTTACTGAATATTAAAATTATTTTATGTTCAATCATACTGAATATTTATTGTTGATTTATTGATTACAAATTTAAGTCAGAAATAGAGATTAACGGGCTAATGAAAGTAGATTGTGAATGACATGTGCTTCTGGACAAAGGCTAGTTTACTCTATCCCCTTATCCATGCTTGTTAAATTTTAAAATATTGAATTATTTTTTGTAAAATTCAGTTGATCATTTCATTTTATGTTTATTTATCTTGAGAATGTATTTTCCTTCTAAATCCTGATAAATACGAACGTGATATCCCCTTTGTACGTAGAATATTCATTTGGGTAATTTATCGCTTTGAATAATCATGACTTTAAATCTAGGTGTGTTTATTTTTTCCAACCACCAAATTTTATTGTCATTAGTTAGATCCATCTTTCGGATTAACCTTCTGTATCATTTGATACCATTGACCTAATTGCGCATAGGTCAATTTCTAAAATCTTATTATTATTTAATGTTGGAGACATCTTTAAATATTTTATTTTATTATAATTTAGCAAGCAAGGGTTATTTATCGTTCAAGCAACCCAACCCTTATTTAATATCGATTATTCTCAATATTTTGAGAAGATCACTATTTTAAATTGTAGTTCATTATCTTATTCGTAATAAAATGTATTCTTAAAAGTATAATTTGTTTATCGTTATAGCCAGTATTATCTTTCATTATTTCATTGATTTTGATGCTTGCATTTTATTATTCAAATTTTGAAAATGTTCATTCAATGGTGAAAATCTTACTCAGAGAATAGTCAACAACATGGGAGGTGCCCATGGTTTGAAATTGTTTATCCCCGGTGTGGATATTATAAATTTTATTTTTTGGCTCAAGTCAAGCCACGGGTTCAGGTGGGAACCATTATATATGCTAGCATCGAAATGTTTGATGATTCTACGATGAGCCATGATCAGGCGAGCACCGTATTCACGCGGAGAATGGTACTCTTCGGTGCTAGTTGACCGCATCACAAAGGTACCTAGGATGGAAACGAACAGATTCACATCTTGTGATTATTTTGATCATGTGCCCTTGATGAGTTTGCTTCCTTTATTCGAAAAGTAACTCGAATTTGAAATTTTATCATGGAGTTGTTATATTTCATTCTATTTATTGTCATATTTTTGCACTTTTATCCTTATTTTGTGATATACAACTTTCACTATTTATTATTCTATTATTATTGGATATCTTGTTGAGCATGTAGATGCTCATTCTAACAAGTTTACGTAATAGCCTTCGAGATTCTCTTATATAGGTTAATTACAAAAATTTTGATAACCCCTTATAATTGATTACTCGTAGAGGAGTAGGTGATTTAAAATCTTGTTATCTCATATCCACTTGAATATGTCAACACTATATTTTTTAATATGTTAAAAATACTTTATTACTATTGTAGTGTATTTGAAATTTTTACTTAATAATAAAGAATTATACCATACAGTACAACAAGAATTACATAAGCAAATATTTATGTAAATTTTAGTGTCAAGGATATGTTCTAGTAATATGCTAAATTGTAAAATGGTTCCAAAAATTTTTTGTATTATTTTAGATTTGTTTTTTATAGTGTTAAAAAATTTACATCTTTACATGAAATAAATAATTAAAATATTCGGTATCTCCCATTTTAAAAATTGTTATTTTTCTTAACATATATATAGAACAAATACAATAATAAAATTTTATGTTTTAGCATTACATTAAAAATTGATATCACAGTCAAAATATATTCCTTACAAAAGTAAACCAAAAAATTATTATGTAATCAAAAAGTAAGGGAATTTTAAATGTATATGATTAAGTTAAAAAAATAATTTTTACTTCAAAAATTATAATATTTTTGCTTATTTTAAAGTTGTGCACTCAACTTTTATTTTAAGTAAGGTGTAAAATATTACTTTTATTTCCTAGAAAATCAATTGTGTTTATTATTTGATCAAAATAAAAAATCACAAGCACATATTCCGCCATTTAGATATGAAATTAACCTTATAAAAAATGTTATTTTTTTTATCAAATTTTTACATTTTTAAATTGAAAGTATCCCAATGTTATTAATGTAATAGCAAGATTATTTTTAATTGATGGGCGTTTATTTGTCCCTATAGGGAAAAGGTACATGAAAGAATTGAAGTTTTTAATTTATATGAGCAATTTGATTTTACCCATCTAATTCATTGCCAGTACAATAGAATACATATCATACTTCATTTGATTTGTGTTAGGGTTTTATCTTGACCGGTCAATTATTTGTTAGGACTCTATATAAGACTAACATTGAGCCTCATCAGTGCATCACAAAAACCTTTGGCCTCCTCTCTGCATCATGCCTCTGCCTTTCTTCCCCTCTTTCTCAAAGCCTAACCTCAAATTCAATGCATCTTCTTCTTTTTTTATGCAATTATGCATATATCTTCTCATACATGTTTATTAGAAAAGTCTTCTTAACCATTTTAGATATTCATTACTCTAATTTCAACTTTTTTCAATCCCCGGATTTGTAAAGGTTGAGTGGGTAATTTTATGTGTAAAATCTTGTTAACTCCTATTCACTCCAACAGTGTAAAAATTCACTTCTGTTACTTTGTTGTAAAAAAACTTTATGTGTAGGCATCTAGTTTTGTTATAGAAAATTAGAAGTTGAAATATATTTTTTAAAATATTTTTTACAATTTTTGTTTAATAATAAAGATTTGTAAAACCACAACAAATATTACTCAAGAAAATTATAGTTTATATTTTAGTTCCACTATGGTGGATTAATTGATTGCTTTAATAAATATTTTTAATCTTCAATTTTGTTGTAAATAATTTTTTTAAATACTCATCATATTTCTTATATTTTCTTATGATTTGGCCGTAAACAATGAAGAAAATGCTGCAAAATTAACATATGCAGCCTTTCATATCTTTCTTCCTGGAATGAGAAGAAAGATTACAAGAAAGATTAGTGACAAGAGCTTTTAGGGCATTGTGGCACTGTTTGTATTACATTTTGTTTTTACAATTACTTTGTATTTAGAATTGATAATTCCAAAAATATTTAAAAATTTAAAGAAATTATTTGTTTATCAATTATAGAACATGATTTATTTATTGGTAAATAAATATTCATTAATTTATGAATAAATAGCAATTTTCAACTATAAAACTAATATTTTACATCATATGGTACCCACTTTACAAATTTCGAGGTAATATTGAAAAGGAAAATTAAGGTACTAAAATAAATCTATAGTTTTATTATTGTGATCATCGAAAGCTAACTAAAAATTTAACACTTTTATATTTAACAAAACATGTTTGGTTAATTTATAACATCTCGACCTTTCAAAATATTAATTCAAAATCAAACTAATAAATAGAAATTAAGATAATTCAAATTCTAAGGCATATGATGAATTTTCCAAACCCAAGATATTAAAAAGTCACTGTAGAAATAAAAGTATAGATATTGAGGCCGAGCTTCCACACTAGTACACTAGTTCAATAACAAAAGTCCAAAAAGAAATAAATAAAGATCCATTACCCTATATAGTGACCGGATTCTATAAACTGATATACTACTAAAATTGGGTGTTTCTAAAAGTCTTTTCTATTTTTAATATCACAATGTCAATTATCTAAAAAAATAAAATATTTTTGATACAACAACATGATCCAATAAAATGAACAAATTTTCAAGAAAAGTGAGTAACGAAAATCAGTTATTTTGATTTCGGTGTTGTACCGAGAAAATAAAAATATAATACTCCCTTCATCCCTTTTTAGTTGTCACATTTTAGTTGTCACATTTAACTTTGACCTGGTCAAATTGACTAAAGTTTGACCGAAGTTTATTAATATTTTATAATTGAACAAAATAAAAAAATTACGTCACCGAAAAGCAGATTTAATCTATGTTAACATATATTTTTCTGTTTTTTAAGTAATATAAGAGTAATGTTTAATCTACCGTCAAAAATTGGTCAATTTGACTTTTATAAAGGAAAATGTGACAACTAAAAAGGGACAAAGGGACTAACATCTTAAATATTAGCTTAGGCAATTAAACACTAACAACATTAAATCTTATCCATACACCCCCATACCATCACTATTATAGTAAATAAGCATTAAATATAATAAGTAAATAATGTTTGTCGTTATAGAAGATTCGCGTAAGAGCAAGTTCTAGTGTTCAGACAAACTTAAGTGCACTAGAAGATTAGCTTTGAAAGAAAAAAATATATATAACGTTCTGTATAATTAATAAATTTATTGAGCAATTTATAACTGATGTAAGTTTATGATTTTTCTTTATTTATTTAGAACATATGTGAATCCAAATTTCTGGTTATTCTTCATTTAATTTAGGATGCAAATTAATGTAAATTGTACGTGCAATTTTTCTTGCATTTTCATTCAGCCGTCTTTCCTATGGTCAAATATCCTTTTTTTGAGATTTTTAGTTGCTGATATCCTGAAAAGATAATAGAAAATCAATCGTATTATGAATTCGCAAAGCAAAAGATATCTTAATTTCTTAGAGTTGAGTAAATTGATTATAAATGTTAAAGGGTATAAGATCCTGTTAGGGCCTTCCTCTACTACCTTAAGGTTTTAGAGCAACTGCTTATTTATTATGATAACAAGAGCTATGATTCAATCCGGGATAGGTTGATGATGAGTTATAACGGGTTAGGTTCCACATATTGGGTTTAATATATATGTTATTATTATTATTTTTTCTTGTCTTCTTCTTACTCAAATCATTTACTCCCTCCGTCCCTCCCAATTGTTATCGTTTATGGAAGATTGTCTCGCACACATTTTAAGATGAATAAAAAGTATAGTTCCATATATTTTTCTAAAAATTTTCATTTTCTGAATAAAAATAGAATGTATAAACTTTTATTCAGAAAATATTTTTTTTTAAAAAAGTTATAGAACTATATCTTTTCTTCATAAATATTATTTTTTCTTCGATTTAGTTAAATTTCTCGAGGGTACTTGATTTTGGTTGAAATTGTTTTTTTCTACTGATTTTGGTTGGGACTCTCAAGCAACTTTTCTGCTGGTTTTGGTTGAAACTCTCATATAATATTTATGCTGGTTTTTGTTGGGACTCTAATATACACTCTCGATCTCGCTTTGATGATATTGGCTCCTTGATAATATTATTTTTTCTCTTTCTTTCCCCCTCATCTTCATTTCCTTTTCTTGTGTTGATGATGTGGGTATGCGTAGGCACATTTGTATACTTCTCCGCCTTCTATTTTATTTTATCTGGTGCTGTAGGCATATTGGTTCTTTACGGGATTGGTTTAGTATATATGGTGCTCTAGGCATATTGGCCCTACGAGAGAATATTTAGTTTATTTGGTGCTCAAGGCACATTGGGCCTTTGAGGGGATTGATTTAGTTTATTTGGTACTCTAGGCACATTGGAATAGTTTATCTCGTGCTTTAGGCACACTAGCCCTTCACGGGATTTGATTCAATTTGGATACAATTTAAATTGAGATACAATTTTTATTTGGTTGAGGATTAGATACAATTTGTTGACTTGGATTCAATTATCTGGAGTTTGTATTTGGTTGATATGGAGTTTGGTTTTGGATTTGGATTCAATTTCGCATGCAGTTTTAATATTGTTTTCGATGGTTGCAGATTTGTTACTTTGGTGATTTGATTGCTTTGTCTTATTTTGGATGAAGTTTTTGTATTGTTTTCAGTGGTTGCAGATTTATTGCCTTGGTGATTTGATCATTTTAATTTTTCTTGGGTTTTGCGCCTTTGGACGATTTCTCTTTTGTTGCTGCATTCTTTTTTGTTTTTGCGTGTTTGGATTCATTTGGAAGTTTTTTGTTTGTTTGAATTTGTAACTCTTTTTTTGGATTTGTTTGAATGCTCTTGAATCTGGTGTTGTAGCTTTGGATTTTTTTGGCTACGTGGCTCCGTCACTTGGTTTGGAAACTCCAGATTCAATATCATGAGTTGGGGGGGGGTGTTAACATATATAATGATATTGTATTATTGGATAGTTTCATTATTAAAATAATTTCCTTATTAGAATATTTTCCTTCATTAAGTTTTGTATGAAATAATTTCCTTATTAGAATATTTTCCTTATTATAAGCCTCTCTTCTATTATAATTGAGAACAAGTCTTATTATAATAAAATCATTATTATGTATAGTTTAACATGGTATCAAAGCTCAGTTTATATTGGTATTAGTTGTATATGTTGTTGTCAATCGTAGCGAAAAGTATCGTACGATGGAGGGGGAGTATTAAAGAGTATAAGATCTTGTTCGGGCCTTAATCTACTACCTTAAGGTTTTAGAGCGACTAGTTACTTAACAATAACATTAATTAAGAAGTATTTCTGATGTTCATAGCAGTTGTTAGGGGATATGCAATATTTTTCGGGGATTCAGTAAATTCTTGATTTTCGACTTAGAAAAGGTTGATCCTTTTGGAACCATTAGGAATCATAAATTTGAGAATATTATTGGAAATAAATTATAAGTATGCATTATATAGGTAGTATCGCTACAATTAAGAAAACTATTGTTGATGAAATAATTATGAAATCATTTGGCAATATGTTTCATACGCCAACTTATTAGACTAGTCTTTATTGTTTAACTATTGTATATGCAAAATTTTATTTTACAGAACTGGAGAATCAGAAAAGAGGACAGAATCAGGGCCACGAGTTTTGACCTATAAAATTAAACTCGCATCACGGGAAAAATCTAGATCATGGAGAGTGAGTGAAGAAAGTCAGAAAAATTAGTAATACTACAAATCTACTAGTCCAACTTCATTTTCAAATTACTATTATGTTGGAGACTGAAGTATTTACTCTTTGAAATTGTTTTTATGTTGCCACTGTACCTTTATTGGTAGGGCATGTGATTGTAACTTCATTTAATATAGTGTTTTAGTTGATGACTCTTTCTCAAATATTTGATGTTTAGCTTTATTAAGTTGAAAATTTATTATACCTCGGGGATGATTTAGTGAACTTGAGACGAATCTATGGTAAGATAATTTAGGTCATTCATAAGTTTTGAAGACATTTTACATTATGTTTGTTAGAATGTGTTTGAAATCTTATCAAATCTATTAATCTACATATTTTAAGAATATAATATGTGTATTGCTTTATCAGAATATTTGGAGCTATTTTTAGCAAAATGCAGAATTTGGACTATAAAATTTTTGCACATGCATTATTATATTTGCTGAAATATTTGTAGAGTTTTTTAACATTTTTTTGTCAGTAGAATTTGCAGACTTTTTTCAGTCCTGAATAGAATTCTATCATAATTTTGATTGCTCAATCTACAAATTATTGCATCAGTTATTTCTTCCAAATTTAACATTTTTTTATTTGCAGAATCTAGAAATTTTTTCAGGTTGATCTGTAGGTTTTTTCTGGTTATGAAATATGGGCATTTAAAGTGTACTTTCTGAATATCTATTATGCAAGACATGCATGTACATAACAAGAAAAAGTTATTTTGATAACCCTAAGGATAAGTTGTATGATAATTCAATTGTATTCTATACACTACTAAAAAAACTTCAATAGACATCTTCCAGAAATCAATGTTAAATGTTTCCCGACCGATGTCTATGCAGGTGTAGAGAAAGATATCCCCATATGACATCGGTTGTGAAATTATGTCTGGGAACATCTTTAACATAGGTTCCTGATTACAGTCTAATGTATATTCTCTGTTTTTAACCAAAAATTGCATTACAATCTTTTCCAAATAGCTTTGATATGTTCTAGGTATGAACTTTAAAAATTAATTTACAAAGTATAAATCAGTATTTACATCGTTATAGAAAGAAAAATGATGTCAAAGTTGTCTTCTAACATTACTTTTGGATATGAAACAGATGTCAAAGTTACCTTTTTACATCACATGTAAAAGAAAACCGATGTTAGAGGCTTGATTAGACATTAGTTCATTAAATAAATCTGATATGTTTACCATCTTCAACATCAGTTATAAAAAAGTTGTATATATCAACTGATCTTAATGCCTTATACATTTACGTACATATTTCATTTATAAACACCCAAAAATTCCAAAATTTGGGCAAATAAACAGAAAGACAAGACCAAAAAATCAAAATCACATAATTTGATAATCATTAATAACCCGATCTATCTCCTACAACACTGAAACCAACAAACAAACAAAATATTATAAAGTCAGTCAAAATACCATCATGTACAAAAGCAACTCAAAATTCTAAAGTCTACTGCAATCAAAATATAGATCCTACAGAACATCCCTACACATCTCTTAAGGCACTACGCCATAAGTGCACATAGGCAACGGTTTTAGCTAGCGCTGCATGAAAAGCGTTGCATTATCTACAAAATTTTCAGTTTATTACAACACAGTGGAGAAAGCGTTGCAATACATTGAAGCTACCATTGCTAGTAACTGTTAGTGTTGCGCAGCATGCAACAGTAGAGGTCATAGCGTTGTATTAGACATTTTATTTATTTAATAAATGTTGACATAACATACTGACGTCAGCATGCTGACGTGGCATGTTGACGTGGCAACAGTGGGACCCGCATGTGGGGCCCAAAATACTGACAGGGTGTGCTGACATGGCACAAGTGGGGCCCACATGCTGACATGGCACTTTATGCGTTGCATTTGATTTCTGGTGTTGCAGTAGGTTATTTAATGTCGCCTTAGCTATTGTAATATTTTTAAAATTTATTTGTTATATTCATGTTCTAATTTTTTGAAAATCATTTTTAATTGATCCTTCACAAGGCGCGCCCTGTAAAGCAAAAAGAGCCTCTAGGATACTTTTATCTCATAAAACATGTTGAAGGCATCATTCTGTAGTCTTGCGAGTTATTCTCATAGGGAAATGATCGAAAACTGTTGGAATTTACACAGCAGCGGAGGCATGGCAAAACACTTTTACACATATAAAATCCAAATAAAAGCATATAAATTGTGGTAAAAACATAGGGATCGAATCTAACCTTTAAAATAATTCGGAGACAACGATCAGAGATCCTTAGCAGTTGCTCCTCAAGTGTGAAGCACTCCACCGGTATCCACCAAGAAAATGATGTAATGGAAGAGGAAGGAGGTGTAGAGAATTGGGTTTTCCAAACTTTTTGGGTTTTTGGGTACGAATAAAAATAGGGTCTATAATAGTATATTTATAGGTAAAATTTTCAGCTGAAATTTTCCCATAAATATTATTATTATTATCCCATTTATTATTCTCATTAATAATTAAAACACCTTTTAATTATTAATCCTTTTTTCTAAACACTTTAAAAATAATTCTCTCTCTTGATTTAATTTCCAAAAATTAAATCCTTTAATTAATAATATTAAGAACTTTTCTTAATTAATTTATAATTAATTAAATCTCATTTAATTAATTATTAAATTTGCCAATTAATTATTTATTTCATAAATAAATAATTTTCAGCCATTATTAATTAATTCCTCCACCATTAAATCATTCTCTTTTTATGGTGTGACCCTGTAGGTTCAATATTAAGCCGGTAGTAGAAATAAATAATAATAAAACTATTTTATCATTATTTATATAAATTCTCTAATTTATTAAATATGATTAATTAATTAATCATATTTATTCTACATCGTGAGGGATACTTCTCAGCATATCGCGACTATCCGGATAATATGAATTCACTGCTTAGAATACCAAGAACCTATTCAGAGAATAGTTACCGTACAATAAACTCCTTCTACCCTACAATGTCCCGATTAAATACAAGGCATGGATCTCGTGTCAAGCCTATCTAATTCAATCACTTGCTTACCATTTACTATGCTTAGTTCTATGCAAATTAGAAACTCCTTTCTAATTTCATTCACTCTGGCCAGAGATTCCTGAACTAGCATAAGTGGATTAGCCTTGAACATTCGCTTCCTTCACTGGAAGGGGTAGATCCTTTATTGATCATACACTATCTTCGTGTACAAATTCCTATACCCAGTAGAGCCCTAATAATTATCCCTAGAGACTAAGAACTAAACCAAAGCATAGTTCAGTGTATACAAGATGACTATGATGACCTCAAGTCTAAGGATACTTGTACAACTATCACTATGTGAACAACTGCTGACACGTGAGTGAACTCCATCAGTTGTTCAGCTGGGCGAGTCATGTTCAGTGAACTTATTCTATAATAAGCACCTACATATTAGCTATAGTGTCACCACACAAATGTCTATGAGAACAGACATCCTTCATAATGAAGCAAGCATAGTATGTACCGATCTTTGCGGATTATTAATTACCAGTTAGTAATCCTATGAACAGGAACTATTTAAGTTTAGAGTTATCATTTTTTAGGTCTCACTATTATGATCTCATCATAATCCATAAAAAGCTTTACTCTAAACTATGGTATATCTTATTTAAACACTTAAATAGATAGAGCCCGTAATAAAAACAAAACAAGTCTTTTATTAATATCAATGAAATCAAAACAGATTACATAAAAAGTTATTCCTAAATCCTAATACATGATTGGACTTAGGAAATATTCCTTTCAATCTCCCACTTGTACTAAAGCCAATCACTCTGGTATCTAATACCCATCTTGTCTTTATGACGATCAAAGTGACTTTCAAAAAGTAGCTTTGTGAGTGGGTCTGCTATGTTGTTATGTGTCAACTCTAATTCAATACAATACAAGAAATATTACCGCGCTACCACTAACCCTTTTGTAGACGAATAGTTCATCTACGTTTTTGATAAAATCAAACTCTTTGATTGTCTTATCAAAACGAATGTTCCATCTTTCGAGAAGCTTACTTTAAACCACATATAAGCCGCAGTAGCTTACACACTAGGCTTTCATTTCCCTTGGAAAGAAAACCATCTGGCTATATGCCAGATCTCATAATCGTAGTAAGCAGCAATCGCAAGCAAAATCCGAACTGATTTTAACAGGGCTATAGGTAAAAAGTTTCATCAAAGTCAATCCATTGCCTTTGTTTGAATCCTTTTGCCAAAAGCCTGGCCTTAAAGGTCTCCACCTGGCCATCTGCTATAATCTATCTTTTGTATACCGTATACATAGATTCCATTCCGGATTTCATGGCACTATGCCATTTCTCTGAGTTAACACTACTCATAGCCTCATTATAGGTTACAGGGTCGTCATCATCAATGATCGACAACTCATTGTCATTCTCAATGACAAGGCCATATTACCTCTCAGGTTGGCGAGACACTCTCCCTGATCTATGAATGGGCTGTTCCACAAAAGGTTGTTCAGTCAGAACAGGTGTTTCCACTTGATCCGTAGTAGTTTGTGCTTCTTGAACTTCATCAAGTTCAATATTGCTCCCACTATTTCCTTCAAAGATAAACTCCTTTTCCAAGAAGGAAGCATGTCTGGGGACAAACACCCGATGATCGGTGTAAAAGTAATACCCTAAAGTCTCTTTAGGATATCCCACAAAACTACATTTTACGGATCGATATTCCAGCTTATCTGTGTCAACTTACTTGACATAAGCTGGACATCCCCAAATCTTAACGTGTTTAAGACTCGGTTTCCTTTCTTTCCATATCTCATACGGAGTTTGAGGAACAGATTTAGAAGGCACCTTATTCAGTAAATATGCTGAGGTTTCCAATGCATAACCCCATAGGAGTACTGGAAGATTTGCATAGCTCATCATCGACCGAACTATGTCTAACAAAGTTCGATTTCTCCTTTCAGATACCAATCTGGAGGAGTCCATTGGGAGACTATACCATTTACTTTAAGATAATCCAGAAACTCTCCATTCAAGTATTCACCACCTCGATCTAATCGAAGAGTTATAATACTATGTTTGGTTGTTTCTCCACTTCATACTTATATTCTTTGAACTTTTCAAAGGCCTCAGACTTCTATTTCATCAAACACATATCCGAATCCAGATCTATCATCTATGAAAGTAATGAAGTATGAAAATCCACCCATGGCTTGCGAAGACATTGGTCCACATACATATGTGTGTACCATTCCTAGCAAATTTGTAGCCCTCTCTACATGTCTACTAAATGGAGACTGCAGTGCCACTATGAAGTGAGATTTTCATCATCCCTTTTCTTTTATTAGTTTGCTCAATCTGAAGTAAATTATGTCACATTTATATAGACCATTATTTAAAGTACCACGTCCATAAAGAATATTATCTCTAAGAATAGAATATTCATTATTCTCAATAATAAATGAAAATCCAGCCAAGTCTAACATGGGAATACTATTCCTCACAATCGAGGGAACAAAATAACAATTATTTAAAATAATAGTCTTGCCCGTAGGCCTATGTAAATGAAATGATTCTACATCTACAGCAGCAACTCTTGCTTCATTGCCCATCAGTAGAATCACCTCCTCTTCCTCAAGAGTCCTACTTCTCCTTGGTCCCTGCAACAAATTGCAGATTTGAGAACCACAGGCGGTATCTAATACCCAAGTAGAAATTTGATTTAATGACATATTCACTTCTATCATGAACATACCTGAATCAGAAGCGGTAGTCTCACTACCCTTCTTCTTCTTCAATTCTGCAAGGTAAATCTTGTAGTTCCTCTTCCAGTGCCACACCTTGTTACAGTGAAAGCAAACAATTTTGCTCTTGGGGTCTTTAGCTTTTCGTGGAACCGGTTTATCTTCACCTACTTACTTCTTCTTGGAAGAGTTCCTCTTCCTTTTCTTAGGATTGGAACCTTCACCAATTAGAAGAATAGAACTCTTCTTAGGGGCGAAATTCGATTCCGCAGTCTTCAACATGTTGTGGAGTTCAAGCAGGCTGACAACCAACATATTCATGTGAAAGTTCACAACAAACTGCGAGAACGAACTCGGAAGCGATTGCAAGACCAAGTCTTGGCTCAACTCCCCATCCATGGCAAAACCAAGTTGTCCAAGACGTTCAATCAAATTGATCATCTTAAGTACATGGTCATTCACAGATGATCCCTCAGACATCCTACAACGGAACAACTCCTTCGATATCTCATATCGAGCTATCCTCCCCGCCAAATCATACAAATCTTGTAGATGCATGAGGATAGTGTGAGCATCTATATGCTCATGTTGCTTCTGTAGCTCAATGTTCATGGAAGCTAGCATGATGCATTGAGCAACATTTGCATCATCTATCAACTTACGATACACAACATGTTAATCATTATGTGCATCACTAGCAGGTTTAGTAGGCTTAGGTGAGTCAATCACGTATTCCAGCTTCTCAATTCTGAGAACAATTCTCAAGTTTCGAAGCGAGTCAGCATAATTAGGACCAGTCAATTTGTGAGCATCTAGTATGCTCCTGAGTGATAGTGCAGAAGACATTATGTATATTGTAAACCTATAAATGATAAACACATAACAATACTTAGCAAATATTCGATTTCATTTTAAAACACTATATGAATCGGGTCTTTATTCATAAGTGGCTCCCACTAGTTTACCTAATTTATTCAACCCCCTACGTGAAAAAATTAAGCATTCATAATGCTAGTAGGAATAGGGATCCTACATTCCATTACACAACCCCGGCTGTAGCACAAACCGCCATGTAATGTTCAATAGGCAGACAACTCTTGTCAATTACATCTTATGCTATTCCCTAATCAAACTTTAGCCTCTTGAATAATTGAGTCTCGGCTGTGGCACGACAAACTCAAAATTCTAAGTCAAGTCTAACCCAACATTCCGTACAGTTGAATCAGTCCCCAAAGGCCCACGGCTGTGGCACGTACCGACCATTAGATTCTTATTCAATGTACATATCTCTATGTAATAGACAAGTATTTCTTATTTCGAAATCAAAGCCCTCGGTTGTAGCACGAATCGACAATGATTCAAAAATAAGAACTACTTTTTTATCATGTTGGAAGGCTATGACCGACACAAGCCCGTTGTGTCATTGGCCAATTACTACTTGATATTATTTAATTTTAGAGGGATTATATTACGTTACAATCATAATCATATTATAAAGAGATTCTTCCTTTTAAATTAAATATTTCAAATCAATAATCAATAAATAGATGATTCCCAGATCGGGTGGAGCATTGTCAAGAGGCGTCACTTAATAACCCTTTCTTACAGATAGAAATCTGTTGTTGACGGAATCATCCTTTCTCTCATATCGAAAATTCATTTTCAATTACGTGTTTCACAAACACAAGAATCTCATGATTGTATTCATAATATTATTATTAAGGTAATGAAACAATTTCACTATACTAGGTTGTCTAACAAACGCCTTATGTTCATTTAAGTTCACCTAAATCTATCATCACATGATAAAATAAACATATATCACATATATAAACATGAATAAACATCAAGGTAGGCATGTTACATCATCTAGCATATTGGTCTAAGCATTATACATCTCTATGTATCACATGAAGCATATAAAAGCAATTAAAACAGTCAAAAATAGCTTTAAAACACTTCATGGAATATAATCAGTTCAAAATTTTATATAAACTAAAATTTGATCACACCATTAGATCCATCTCGGAAAAACGAATCCAACGATATATTGCACGCCCAAAATGGAGTGACGAAACTCCCAGAAAATTAATTTTAATCTGGACAGTCGGGATGTAACGCATTACAGGAACGCGTTACAAGCCCTGTAACGCATTCCGGTAATGCGTTACAACCCTTTTAAGCCATTAAAAGGTGTAACGCATTCCGTGAATGCGCCACAGGGTGTAACGCATTCCCGGAATGCGTGACACCCCTTTTTTTTTCTTTTCTGCAGCAGCCGCGGTCTTTTTCCTCGCACGGATTTCCATGCCGCCGTACCTTCTCTATTTCTTTGTCTGTGCTACCATCACACCACAGCAGTAACAGCAGATACAGATATATACATACATACAATTCATATATATATATAATTATTTAATTAGGAATTTAATTGTAAGAACTTCAAAAATTCATAATAAAAAATCTATACATCCTAAAATTATGAAAAAAATACCCAGACGATCTACAACACTTGTAGAACCCAGATCAACATTCAAAATTATTCTGAGAAACGATTTCTTATCAGACAAAATTAATCCATGATATAACTTGTAAAAATCATAATTAATTTATACAAGCACATAAAATTCTGAATTTTTTTACCACAGATCTATATGCATACAACCTATGTACTGATACCATTGTTGGAATTTAAACAGCAGTGGAGGCATGGAAAAACACTTTTACACATATAAAATCCAAATAAAAGCATATAAATCGTGGTAAAAATGTAGGGATCGAATCTAACCTTTAAAATAATTCGGAGACAACGATCAGAGATCCTTAGCAGTTGTTCCTCAAGTGTGAAGCACTCCACCGGTATCCACCAAGAAAACGATGTAAAGGAAGAGGAAGGAGGTGGAGAGAATTGAGTTTTCTAAACTTTTTGGGTTGTTGGGTACGAATAAAAATAGGGTCTATAATAGTATATTTATAGGCAAAATTTTCAGCTGAAATTTTCTCATAAATATTATTATTATTATCCCATTTATTATTCTCATTAATAATTAAACATCTTTTAATTATTAATCCTTTTTTCTAAACACTTTAGAAATAATTCTCTCTCTTGATTTAATTTCCAAAAATTAAATCCTTTAATTAATAATATTAAGAACTTTTCTTAATTAATTTATAATTAATTAAATCTCATTTAATTAATTATTAAATTTTCCAATTAATTATTTATTTCAAAAATAAATAATTATCAGCCATTATTAATTAATTCCTCCACCATTAAATCATTCTCTTTTTATGGTGTGACCCTGTAGGTTCAATATTAAGCCGGTAGTAGAAATAAATAATAATAAAACTATTTTATCATTATTTATATAAATTCTCTAATTTATTAAATATGATTAATTAATTAATCATATTTATTCTACATCGTGTGGGATACTTCTCATCATATCGCGACTATCCGGATAATATGAATTCACTGCTTAGAATACCAAGAACCTATTTAGTGAATAGTTACCGTACAATAAACTCCTTCTACCCTACAATGTCCCGATTAAATACAAGGCATGGATCTCGTGTCAAACCTATCTAATTCAATCAGTTGCTTACCATTTACTATGCTTAGTTCTATGCAAATTAGAAACTCCTTTCTAATTTCATTCACTCTGGCCAGAGATTCCTGAACTAGCATAAGTGGATCAGCCTTGAACATTCGCTTCCTTCACTGGAAGGGGTAGATCCTTTATTGATCATACACTATCTTCGTGTACAAATTCCTATACCCAGTAGAGCCCTAATAATTGTCCCTGGAGACTAAGAACTAAACCAAAGCATAGTTCAGTGTACACAAGATGACTATGATGACCTCAAGTCTAAGGATACTTGTACAACTATCACTATGTGAACAACTGCTGACACGTGAGTGAAATCCATCAGTTGTTCAGCTGGGCGAGTCATGTTCAGTGAACTTATTCTATAATAAGCACCTACATACTAGCTATAGTGTCACCACACAAATGTCTATGAGAACAGACATCCTTCATAATGAAGCAAGCATAATATGTACCGATCTTTGCGGATTATTAATTACCAGTTAGTAATCCTATGACCAGGAACTATTTAAGTTTAGAGTTATCATCTTTTAGGTCTCACTATTATGATCTTATCATAATCCATAAAAAGCTTTACTCTAAACTATGGTATATCTTATTTAAACACTTAAATAGATAGAGCCCGTAACAAAAACAGAACAAGTCTTTTATTAATATCAATGAAATCAAAACAGATTACATAAAAAGTTATTCCTAAATCCTAATGCGTGATTGGACTTAGGACATATCCAGTATATGCTCTATAAGCCTTGTCTCTGTATTCGAAGGGTTGTCCTCGATGGGAGACTCTAGGGTTATCTCATACTTTGCACTTCTACACTTGGGATCACTTGTCCTGTAATATGGTGGGTTATCCTCTTCGGGGGGAAAGGATCTGCTTTGGCATTTACGATAAGTCATGGCTATACATACGATTACGATCGACGAAAGTAGAAGTAGTGGATGTGGGATATCCATTGGCCGAGGAGTTTCCTTGTCCGTGAATTCTCGATATTGTAAGAGTCATTATCATGCAAAAAAAAGTTTCTTGTTGGGCTCGTTAGCAGGACGATTAGAAGTAGTATGAAATGCAGGAAGTACATCTCCAATATATAATAAAAGGCAGAATTATAGTGAAACCGGTGAACTTTTGCTTAACCAAAAGAAATGTAAATCCATTAGTAAACGCCAACTGAGTAGTAGTTATAAGTGCAGTGATCGATATAGGAAGACGAGATATGCCATAGGAATATAAATAATTAACAGTCCCGGTAAGAATGCCAATAACAGCACATGGAACGACAACAATAGGTCTAATCGACATGAGTTTAGTCCTAAGAATTCCCTTACTTCGATGATACAGATAAGAGATTATGATTGAGATGAAAAGAAAAGGCCAGTAAGCTATTTCTAGGGAGCTTGACACCCAAACTCGCATCCCCCTAGAGGCCAAACACAATTTAATCCAAACACAAACTAAGTTTTCTACACAACAGTAACAAATAACTTGCCTGTTAAATCTTCAAGATTAGTTCCACCTTTACCTATAAGAAAAACGTATAAATAAAGTTGCCGCATTTTTCTTATAAAAAATTAAATATACATTAGAATAAAGCCTTAGTGACCTTTCGACCCTTAAGTATGGGCTGTTATACCTATTATTCCCAAATATCTCCCAAATTTATGAAGTCATACCTTTTTACACCTATGGTATTAGTTTTCCTTCCTTTTTACCCTTTTCAACAATAAAATTATATATCGGTAAATATCGTAGGGTAAAATCGTCTTTTACTAAAATTGTTCCCTCCAAAATTGAGAAAATGCTCCCGCAAAACCCCACATCCCCTGTGGTTATATAATTAGACACACACACATATATATATTGATATATATTTTATTAAATAATTCTTGAGCATGAATCTTAATTGTTAGTGTGGAACCACATCAGTGCTAAGAACTCATTGACAGATGCGAATCCAGGAAGGTGTATCTATGGTTTTTTCTGATTCGGGGTAAGTAAATTTGTACATGACATGAGGTTATATTTTTTTAATGGTTATTTAACTTTTTCCCAATTTTTTGGCAGGATGATATGGGGAATTTATGTAATTTCAATCTATGGTTCGACCCCCCCTTTGTGCCCATGGTCAAGAACCATATTTCCCGAACTTTAGGAAAAATAAAGAAGTTAGAGGATAATTTTATGAAATTAGAAGTTATATCTGAGATGAAGGTGAAGAAGAGAAACCCCATTTTAATGTATATGGTCATTATTGTAGTCATTTTATTGTTTGTACTGATGACTAATGAAGTGGAATCAAAGACTAAGAAATATGATCTACCTAAATGAAACCTTTATAGTAGTAATGTAGCTTTTGACGTATGACTAGGTAGTCCAAATTTTCCAACACTGTAATCAAAATTTATAATGAAATTATCAATGAAGTGGAATCAAACACTAAGAAATATAATCTAACTAAATTTTCCAACATTGTAATCAAAATTTATAATGAAATTATCACAATTGTAAAAGAAAGTGATTTTATTAATAAGTTCATAATCCGTCATTACATCCTATTATATAGTTGTAACTAAAAGATAAATAACATCAATTCCACATAAACATAAATTGTGATAAATTGCTTTAGCATCAATTAAAACTGCATAAATGCATAACTAAATTAAAGTGAAAAAGTTGCATCTCATGTGTCTTTTTTATTCTTTGTTGAAGGTCCTCCACTTTTGTCTTTCTTTTCATTCTTGATCTTCTATAGTGCTTCTACAAGTGCACCTGGTGTGATAACATATCTTCCATGAGATATGAAAGACTTTAATTGGACAGTTTGGATTAATTCAAGATTCTGGGGAGTATTTTCTATATAAAAACCCAGAATTAATGAAGGGTGCCCCGTCTGCTCTCTAGTATATGTATGGTCTACCAATTTAATAAAGAAATGGTCAGTTAGTAGCTAATACACACACATATAATTATAATAGAGAAAACCAAGAAAAGAATTAAAATATACCTAGTCCCACAATTTTTATTTTCATGGTTTTGTCAAAATTTAATGATGAAAATAATATCCAAGGGCATGGTGGTTGACACACAGCCCTAATCCTGGTTATGTTACTTTTAGAGATCCTGATGACCCTCCCCTCACTAGTACTATGGTTCTGTATTTCCTCCCTCCACTGTTTATAATTATTGAATATCATTCGAACTCTCGACTTTGGCTTTTCTTTCTCTTCAAACACTGGAAATGCTTTCTCCCTCTTCTGAGTTAGAAACTCATCTTGAAATTCATTATCTGCCAAGCTTTCCAGATCATAATTGTCGTAATCATCATCAACCTGCATGTGCACATCCTTCTCAACCTCTCTCTTTTAACTTAAACCAAGTCCTTACCTAAGTCTACAAAACCATTCCACTTCCTCTTCAACATTCTTACTAAAAAGAAGGTCATCATCTGTCATGGAGTAGTCACTATTAGCAAAGTCATAGTATTTAATTTCATCAATCCAATCTCGTACATCATTGCTATAATCTTCTTCACACCTGCTTTGAACATTTTGACCTTCAAATGGTACCAATTATTTTTCATTTGAATGGTGAATATACATCCAACTCTTGCTTAGGCAGTCTGTAATACAAAGAACCAAAGCTCTCATAACCCAATACATTAGTCCATCCTCTAATATTTTTCAAAGTAATTTCATCAAGGTCTTGGAAATGAAAAGCAATGGCTTTACCCATACATATTCAGTTCTGGGAATCCACTTTAACTTCCCTCCTTGAAACAAACACATACTTAAAACATCATCACCTTTAATAGAAAATAAAAGGATATAAACATATTTAACACATAAATATAAACATCCGACTATATTATTTAATCATTAGGTTTAATATACAGACAACTAAAAGGTTATGAACAACGGGGTACACACAATAAATCTAAACATTAACTGACACACATATATACAAAGTTTTGAGCATAACATTCAACCAACTGATCAAAATGGCAAATATTTATCTGTAAAACAAAAACTGAGAATAAGAGAAATACCAAGAATGGTTGCGTTGCTATACCCGACATTGAATGATTCACACAATCTAAGCCCAAAAATTATTAATCGCCACTGTAATTAAGTTTATGATGTTTAATTTTGGAGCAACTAAAGTCTTAGAATGTTTCGGGTTCAAAATGTATATAAAAACTCAATCGCCAGGGAACAATTTTAGTAAAAAAAGGTTTTACCTTCCGATATTTTCCTATATGTCATTTTATTGCTGAAAATGGTTAAAAGGTACGAAGACTTATACTATACGATTTAAAAGGTATGACTTCATAAATTTGGGGTTGATGGTTACAACAGCCCAATCTTTAAGGGCCAAAAGGTCATTAAACCTAAAATAAAAGTTGGATAGATAAAAGTTGATGAAACCTTTAATTAAAAAATATTAACGTTATACGGAATTTCACAAGTTCATTTTACTGTAATTTAACATAATATACTTTCATGTGGTTGTAAATAAGTCGATATGCTCATAAACAGTTCGGTGTTCGGTTCGAGTTATTAATGACTCGGACATGAAGAGAATTATTAGGCTCGATTTGTATATAAATGAACTTGAGCACAATATAAATCGAGAAAAATCATGATCAAGTTCAATAACAACGTTCGTGAATAGACTTGTGAGTAAGTTTATTTATATGCTCGCTTGTATAGCTGGTGAATAAGTATATGAATTGTTAGTTAAATTTTCTCGTAAACGACACACGCTTACAATATAAGATTTAATAAATAATGGTATACATATTTGTATACAAATCAATCAGCCAATTTATATTATCCATTTATTCATTTTTATTACGTTTATAGTTTTTTGCATTGAAGATTTAAATTACAGTACATGGTAGATTATAAATATATATATATATATATATATTTAACTTGTGTTCGTATATTTGTATCCATATCAATATTTTGAATGGAAATAACATAATTTAGGAAAAAATGATTTTTTTATCACTCAATTATATATTTTTTTAAACCTACCGCCCAACTTACATTTTTTTGTCACTAACGTTACATTTCTTTTTCATTTTAAACGATTCTGTTAATATTTTCTAAAAAACATTAATTTTAAGATTTTATTTTTGTTATTCATTCATTAATTTTGAAGTTATGAATGTATAGATCGTTCAATTTTTAGTTTGCATGTACTTATTTCATCATTTTGTGTTATAATTTTGTGTTTACCGGAAAAGTAGAAGCCACTTCTGTTCTTCATTTTTTTAACTGATTAATTGATTATTTGTTAATATCAGTTGGTGTAATAGTCTTGTAGTAGTATATTGGTTCATATGTACTAAATTTTATGGAGTTTTAAAGTCATCGGAATTTTTTACTGGAACTCGACGGAATAATCGAGAAGCACTTTGGTTGTAATTGTTGTTACTAGATATGAATTGATCAGTTTTTATAGAGTGATTTACACTGAAAAATCATATAAAATAGAGCCGATTTGATCATAAATTGGGTTGGACGGTGCCGCTTTCTGGGCTTCCCATATTCCGGCATCACTTTCTTCGCTTTCGGTTGTTTTAACGAAAAGAAGTCAAAATTAAAGAAATGGGGTAGAATTCAAAACAAAAGTAATGTTAGTGACAAAAAAATAAAAATGTAATCTAGGTGGTAGGTTTTTTAAAAAATAAATAGTTGAGTGATTAAAAAATTATTTTCTCCATATTATTTACAATAAGAATGCTAAATCATCAAACTTATTCATTTTATTGTAAGTTTTTTAAAAGTTTTATTTTATATTTTATATTTATATTAAAAAGAAATAAGTGAGACTAAGTGTGAGAACGAGTTTGTAAACTAAGTTGTTTAGAATCAAAATTTCTTGAACAATATTCATGAGTTTTTCATTGAATGATAATTCGTGAGATGTTCAAGAACATGTTCGCAGATATCTTTTTTATTAATTAGTCGATAAATGAACAAAAAATTTGACTCAATAAAAGATAGAGTTTGGCTTTAATACATTTTCAAGCTAATAATTGAATGGTTAAGAGTTATGTTCTCTATAATTGGGTTGATTTACAACCCTACTCATAGTTATAGACCGGGCCTAGGTCGTTTATGAGAATTCGTAGACCTTGGGTGAAAATATTTGGGGCCGTTAAATGGACTTTAAAATTAAAAGTTAAAATTTTAATATTAAAAATCCAATCGTAGTGTGATGAAGTATTTGCCAGCTCTCCACTGATTTTCAAGTATCAAAAAACAAGATTTGAACCTCCATGACAAAAAAAATTTATTATATATTTTGAAATCTAGTTCTATAACTCTCTATTAAGTTTTTTTTACTGAACTTTTTTTAAGGTTTGGATTAGACCAAATATAATATAGAGTATATAACACAATTTTATTCTAAATAAAATATCCACTTCTGGACCAAATTATGAGATATGATGAGTTTAAAAAATACATATGGGCATAATAAACATACAAATATAATGCATAAAGTTTATTAGGGTTAGTTCAAAAGAGGCAAGTACGGTCACACCGGTTTTAAGCTTATTATAAATATAATGGATATAATATTAATAGTTTAGTTCTCATTTAATATTGTGTAATATTTTTGTTTATGGTGTGATAGTTGTATTTTTATATGTTTGTTTTAGTGGTTTAATATATACTTGAATATTTATTCAATATCACGTACTGAAATATTATGTCGTTGAAAGTGTTACTTCACTTTTATAATAAAAATGGTTGAATTATTTTTATTTTAAATTTGATATTTTAATATAAAAAATAAAATCACTAAAAAAGAAGGCGGAAAATTATCACATGAAAGAGAAAACAAAGTCCTTTGCAAATCAATTTATATTTAATAATTTATATTTAATGGATTGATAGAATAATTGATGGACTTAAAAAAAGGGGAGTTGGAAGTCAATTTTTCTTGGACCCCTCATGAAGGTTGCTGAATGAATTAAAAAGAAGGGCAAATGCTCTAATAACTGGAGGGTTTGTTTGATTGCCATGTGAATTTGGTGAAGCGAATAAACAGTAAGGCAACATAGATCATGCTAGTGGCGCGAGTCGTGAGAATCGCACTCTATGGAGATCTTTTTATATAAAAAATTATACGGAATAATCATGTTAACGGTCCATTTTTTTAACAACCAGGATATAATCAACTATTTAGTGGCATTATTTAATTAGAATAAATTTGAAGACTAGTTTTATAAAATTCAAAATCTATTCTATAATGCTTGAATAAAGTATATATACACACGATACACACACTCGTCACTATACACACACTCGATCCTGTAGAGAGAGAAAGAGGTGAGGGAGAGAAAGAAGTATTCTAAAATAAACCTGCGATTAGAGCTAGAAAATTGAATATTTCATAGCAACAAGGTTAACAATAGTTGTTTGTTAGATATATTTGAGATATAATGTCTAATCTGTTGTGTTTAGTTTCAGAACTTAATATCAGGACCTACTGGAAATCAAAACTTACTGAAGTCAGAATTTATTTCAGAACTTAAGGCCGTCAGAATTTATTTCATGACTTAAGTGCAGATACTTCAGATAAGGAAAGCAGTTGGTTTACAGGAAAGGATCATGACTAAAATAGTAGAAGATATGTATGGAGAGTTAGAGGACTAAAAGACTTGTAGAAGATAATATCTGATTGATATATTTTAGGAGACAAAATTATATTCCATATCAATTAGAAGAGATCTTATAACTGTGTACTATATAAACACATCTTAGGGTTTACACTCTATGTGTTATCATTCACGAGAGAATATTATTCATTGTAACCCTAGCAGCTCTTAGTGATATTGTTCATCACCGAGAGAGAACAACTATTCTATTGTAACAAAGTTTATTATATTGAATATACTTGATTATTGTTATATACATGTGTTGATAAATCGATTTGATTGTATAAACAGTATATTTAACCCCATTCTATAGTATTGTGTGACCTAACAAGTGGTATCAGAGCTACTCTGTTGATATACAAACAGTAAGATCCGGTTTACAATCATGTCTGAAGAAACACAAACTCCAACCAAGCCCACCAAAACTCAAGACACTCAAAACAATCAAACCCACAGTCGATATGAAACTATTAGGGTTCCCATTCAAGTGGTATCCTATATGGAAGGTAAAGATGGCTATATTTCTGGAAGCCATAGATCCAGAATATCTTGATAGAATTAATGATGGACCATATATTCCTACCAAGCTCTCAGTTGCAGTTGCTGATCAACCAGCAAAGGTTATACCAAGGGAGAAAGGTGATTACACAGCTGAAGGCATCTCATCTATTGCCAAGGATACAAGGGTAAGGCATTTGCTGTATAGTGCAATTGACAATGTCATATCAAACAGGGTAATTGGATGCAAGACTGCAAAGAAGATATGGGATGCTTTGGAGACAAGTTGTCAGGGAACTGAAGCCATCAAAAAGAACATGAAGACAATACTCACACAGGAGTATGAGCACTTTCACTCAAAATCTGATGAGTCATTAACTGATATATGAAAGATTTTCCAAACTCTTGAATGATCTATCACTGATGGATAAGGAATATGATCTTGAAGATTCAAATCTAAAATTCCTTTTAGCTCTTCCTGAAAATTGGGATTTGAAGTCTACTACCATAAGAGACAACTATGACCTTACTGAAACTACTCTTGATGAAATTTACAGTATGGTCAAGACTCATGAACTTGAGATGGATCAAAGGAGCAAAAGGCATGGAAGAAAGTCAAAGAAAGTTGCTATTAAAGCTGAGGAGGAATCTCCTAAAGTGGTTATCTCAAAGGGGGCAAAGGAAAAGCTTTCATCATAAAGTCTGATTCAGAATCATCAGTTTCTGATGATAACAATTCAGAAACTGTTATCTGAAGTGGATGTTGATGCAGAGATGATGCAGCTGTGTGCTCTTATGGTGAAGGGTATCACAAAGATAGCCTACAAGAAATTCAGAAAGAGCATGAAGTTTTCTAGGAAATATGGATGTTCTGAAAAGAAAGGGTTCAGAAAGTCTGAAGGCAAAGAAGGAAAGTCTGATAGAGGAGACAACTCAAATGTCAAATGCTACAATTGTGGTGAAAGAGGCCACATCTCTCCTAACTATAAGAAAGGAATAGGTGATAAAGGCCAGGAACTTATCATAAAGAAGAAAAACTGGGCAGACACTTCAGATTCTGAAGATGAGGAGAACTATGCCTCGATGGCAAATGCTGATAGCAGTTCTGATGCTGCTGAATTGAAGGTACCTGAAACCACTCTTGCTTTTCTTAGAGATGATATTACTGAGTTGGGATTATATCTTAAAACCATGTTCATTAGTTTTAGAGTTTATACTTTAACAAATGAAAGATTAACATCTGAAAGTCTTGCTCTTAGAAATAGAAATGACTACATAGAAAATGAGTTAGTTATATTTCATCAAAATTAGAAGAAAAGAGATGAGGCTTTGTAAGTTAGAGATGAAGTGCTAAAACTGAATAAATCTCTTAAATCTGATTTAGAAAAGAAAAGAGAAATCATCAGGACTTGGAATAACTCTGGCAGAACAACTCAGAATATATTAACACTACACCATAAGTGGGCTATTGTAATTCCTAAATGGTGTTACAATAAGCCTTAAAAGCGTTACAATGGGTCTATTGTAACACCAGGGGGCATTACATATACGAGCATTATAATAGAAACCCTAATGTAACACTGCACTGATCTATTGTAACAAAGAAGAAAATGTTACAATAGGCACATATTGTAACACCAACAGGCCCAAATGTAACACAAAATGAGTGATACAATAACTTGATCAAGATTGCATAAGTGGGACCACCTGTGGGTCCCATATAATTTATTGTAACAGTCTGTTCTGTCAATTGTAACACAAATCTTTTGAATTAAGTAATAGTAGCATTTGTAATCTAACACTAAATTAAAATATACATTACACTATACTAGGCATATGTAACATTTAAAAAGTATTGAAAACAACAAAGTTGTTATCACAAGTATAATAAAAGAAATTACATAATTAACTCTAAGTTTGGCAATTAGTTCATTCCCCACAACCTTCCTACTATATGTACATCCTGATAACTGCGTCCAATTATAGTAATATGCTCCGTTATTGCAAGGAGAGGTCACAAAAATTATACTTGGGTTGTGGCTCGATTCAAGATGATCAGTCATACTATAATTAGCTTTGTACCACCCACTATCCTCTAGAAAATCCAATGTCATCTTTGAGACTACTGACCTCGTATACACTGAACCGGTCATGATTTCATTCATTAGAAGCGTTTTCTCCCAGTGAGACCTTATATCAAATCTACTTCCTGAATTAATGTACTTGTATCGACTGACCCGGTCATGATTAGAATGAAACTGTACTCGTGCATCATCAGTAGGAAAATGACCAGTTGGTAGTTGCAACAGGAAAGATTTTCATTTTTCCCAACTATCAATGCTTCATATACATATCTGACAAGTACAAGTACAAGCCCAACAAATTACTCATCTACCTTCTTCACTGGCCCATGATATGCAGTAAGACCACCTTTTGATAAAAGTACTAAATCATCAAACATCTTGTACAAGGTGTAGCTGAAGCATAGGAAATAGCAATTAGCTTAGCAAAAAGTAAGTACCAGAACATTATTCATTGTTTGAAGACTACATGACATGAACTCGCATGTCAACAGAATCCTATCAAGTGCAATGCTTTTGGAAAATTTTGATGTAGTAATTACCTCGGTTGGTGTACAACCATGTATACATTTACTCCTTCAGCAGCTTCACGGCGAAGTGCTTTCAGTAGTAGACTAGAAGATGAACTATCCAAGCCAGAAGTAGGCTCATATAAGATCAACAGAGAAAGTTCCATAACCATTTCCAGCCCAATGTTTACTCATTTTCTCTGCCCCCAGAGATTCCTTGCTTCTCCACTATCCCAACAATGGAACCCCTTACATTTGATAGCACCAAAGATACAATAACTCTTTCAACAATTAAAACCTTTTATGCCTTTGGCAAACTAACAGGTAATATACATATGCAAAAGAGTAAACTACAGTATTAGATTACCACGTGCATAAAATCAGTTAAAAATGTTATCAAAATAAAAATTAAGATACACCACGAAGCATGATTTGGCACGAACAGCATTGGGTGACATACCTGCATCTTGCACTAAACCAAAGATTTTCCTCCACTGTCAAGTTTCCGTTGCTTCTGTTTTAAATTGATGCTAACACGCACTCACATCCTTATGAGTAAATACAGAAATCTGTAACTTATATGAGCATCAGCTCCTGAAGAAATCATGATATTCAGTACAGATTTTACCTACGCAAGTCAACACAGTACTATTAAAATCAATTTTGATGAGACATATTACAAATATTACCTCATTAGTCTCAACATTGTATATACATTAACTAAATCGTTCATTACAACTTCTACTCATCTTACAAACAATATATGCTAATCAACACATTAATAGTCTATCTAAACATATCTAAACAGAGTAATTACTGCGTATCTAAACATACCCTGTAGCCTAGCAGACACTGAGTATAAGTCATTCTTGTAAATCTTTTAGTACCTTTTCCACTTGGATTCTGTTCATCAGAATCCCACATCCACAGCTTTTGAACACCCCCTGATCCAAGTACCAAAAGACCATTCTAGAATTTGTATATAAAATCCGATAAACCTGGTTTTAGAAGTTTCAGAATTGAAAATCTTATGACAGATGTATCATGAAAAAAAAAATATACAACTTGGGGAAATCTGATTTATTTTAGATATATCGATTTAAACTTGTCTTCTCATGTTAAACAATAATAATATACAACTTGCCTAGCAATCTTAGTTGCTAAATATTACAAAGTTTCATTACATAACAATCTTTTTCAGTTTGAGAAAAGAATGTACTAGAAACTTGATATCAAATATAGCTCACGACATTAGAAGTAAACAAGGCTACAAGCACTGTCATGGCCTGGACATCACAGTTTAATCCGTTGTGAGGAGTCCAGAACAAATGTATCACACAATTTCATCTTTATAAGCCTTAACTATCAAAGATCACGACAGGTAATCATGTACCTATATTGAAAAGTGGAAATATGTGTAAATAAAAACTCACTAAGAATTTAAGAATCTTGGTATCAGTTCACAGTCTAATTATGTGCCTATTTAGGTCAATATTTCAGTAAAAGTTTTTTATAGCAATGGATGAATCAATGAACCTGCAGAAAAAAACCTTAGTATATTTAAGTTTAAGATATGCAAGAGTATATATTAGTAAATGTATATATGAATCATGATTTTGCGTGATAGCCCTTGTATTCGCTAAAATATGATAACAATATCATTTATAATTCACTGCATGCGATGAATCTTGAGGGGGTGTCGAATTAGATAATAGATGCTGTATGTGTAATATTTAAAAAAATTAGGTATAAACCTATTTTTTAGATGGGACAATTTAGAGTAGTCTAGATGTATTTTAAAAACTGAAGAGTAATTAGCAGCCTCACTGAACTGAAAATGAGTATAAGAAGCTTACTTGGAAAATACAATTAACCGGCAGTGAGCAACTGCGACCTCAGCTAAATTTGTTGACATTTTTGCAAAGCCTAAAATTATCAGGAACTAATGTATAAGCATCTTTGAAGTAACTTATAACTTACAAATCAACATTCTGATGGTTAGACCCTTAAACTTTGACCATGTATAGATTGCAGATGCTCTATCAAATTATCCAGAAGTTCATGTTACGCATCTAAACAAATCAACCAATCAGGATCAACAAACCAAATAAAAAGAACATATCTAAATTCATCCGTTAGTGCTACTTTTATAAGAAACTGATCAACATTACCTTGCGGAACCTTAAACATATAAGCATAATTCACATTCATCTCATTATATACCTGTACATACTGAGAACATCCACAAAACAATTGAAAAATCTATTTTATTTAAAGAATTAAAGTTAATTAATCAGCTCTATGGTGAGTGTACTGCTACATTATATACATAATGCATATATGTGTAGTGTACAACAATACATAGTCTTATCAGCTAGCTTTCTATTCAACTCATATATGTGAATGAATATATCACTTTTCCGGCTAATTAAATGCCTACATTCAAATCCAACTCATATAGATACCAGCTAATTTTATTTTCATCGCATTCATAAACGTAACAACTAATTTCATATTCAATTCATATACATATCAGCTAAATTCACATTCATCTCATGTAGACATATAATACAAAAATATATACAGAACACAAGACAATTAACAATCATAAACGACAGAGAAACATACCTTTTAATAAATTAACAATAATTCACTCTCTAGCGAGTCCCCTGGTATGTGTATATTTGTATGCATAATCTCTCTCAATTTCCCTCTCTCTCCTTCTCTCCCTCGCTCTCCTCTCTCACCATCCCTCTCACTCTCTCCTTCTCTCTCTCCTTCTCTCCCTCGCTTTCCTCTCCCTCTCTCTCTTTCTCCCTCTCTCTCCCTCGCTCTCCCTCTCCTCTCCTTCTCTATCTCCCCCTCTCTCTCTCCCCCTCTATCTCTTGCCAGAAAACAATATAGAAGAGAGAAATAGTACCTGAAAAGCAATTTGTTTGTCGAATTGATGTTGGAATGAGGTGACTCTTTCAACTTCATCACTCTCTATTATAAATTCAAAGACCCGAAGAAGTCCTGCACACATAAATAAAGAACGATTAGTTGAAGTTCAAGTAAATATGAGCCCTAATTAAATTCAAAAATGAAGAACTCCATATTTTGAACTCAAATTCAAATCCCTAATTTCAAAAAACCAGCCCCATCCCTTGACTTAATTGAGATCTTAAACATATAACGAGGTTGTAGAGTCAGTGCGATATGATTGTAGAGAGGCGTCATGCAGTGGTCGATGAGGTTTGAGAGAGAGCGGTGTGAGCGAGAAAGAATGTCAGGGAGAAATAGTCTTGAGGTCTGAGTTTGTTTTAACTCAATCATTTATTTGGGTGGAAAAAATGCCGCCCAATATTTCACCTAGTAAATTTTTATCATTTTTTAATTATTTTATTTTCGTTTTTAATTTTAATTATTAAAATATTATTTATTAAATAAAAAAATATAAGTAATTTCAGATAAATAGGAAAATAAAAAAAACTTTGAATTTATGTATATGAAATTCTAGATTTAAATCATATTTTTTGTTAAATTGATCATTCACTAGTAAATTTGAATATAATTTAATACTAATTTATGATAATATTTTTAATTTAATATTTCTAAAAATTTAAAAAGTATCTATTGTAACACCAGTTGTTGGTGTTACATGTTATGCAACACCGGAAATTTTTCGCAACACTAGCTTTATAGCTATTGTAACACTGCAAAGGAGGTGTTACAATAGGCCAAAAATCTCTTAACTAATGTAACACTCCTTGTAACACTTGCATTATAGTAGCCCACTTATGGCGTAGTGTAAGTAGTGGAAACTGGAAAGAGGGCTTAGGTTATGAAGATGATAAAGAAGAAAATGAAATAGTGTCATCTAAATAAAACTTTACCAAGAAAGCTGAAATGCCTAAAGTTAATCCTGTTAAGTTTGTAGCAAAAACTGTAATGTCTGATTCTGAAAAGATGAAAGATTCTAAGACTGAAATCAAAGAAAAGTTAACTTCTGACAAATTAAAACAGGACAAACCAACTTTAGTAAACATAGGTTTGATGACAAAGAAGTAGCTTAAGCATAAGCTGAAAGAGACTAGAAATATGAACAAGGTAAAGGAAGCTAGGAAAAATAGGAATGGAAAGGAAGGTGTAAATAAAAGAAATAATTATATGCCTGTTCCTAATGCTCATAGAAAGAAATGTTATAATTATGGAAACTCTAACCATCTTTTTTCTTTTTGTTGGAAAAATAAAGATATAAACTCTTTACCTCCTAGATCAGGAGTTAAGAGTCAGTCTGATAGGTTTAAACCACAAAATCCTTGTTTTTATTGTGGTAGTTTATGGCATTCCATTTATACTTATAAGGAATATCATAGTTTGTACTATGATTATTATCAAATAAAACCTTCATTAAAGAAAGTTAGTGTAATTCCTTCTAGTGTAAAGTCTGATGCAAAGTCTGATATAAAGTCTGATAAATAGCACGTTAGCATAAACTCTGAAATTAAATCCGCTGTAAATGCTAACAAACTTAAAAAGACCAAAGGATCCAAGCAAGTCTTGGTCCTTAAAACTAACCATTAGTGGTCTTTGTGATTGCAAGGCAACAGGAAAAACATCCTAGTTCTGGATAGTGGATGTTCAGGACATATGACTGGAAATAAAGCCCTGCTATCAGACTTTGTGGAGAAAGCTGGCCCGGGAGTTTCTTATGGAGATGGCAACATGGGAAAAACTCTGGGATATGGAAATATCAATCTTGGAAATGTCATCATTGAAACAGTAGCTCTTGTCTCTGGAATTAAACACAATCTGCTAAGTGTGAGTCAAATCTGTGACAGAGGTTATCATAGTGGATTTCTTTGAAGAACACTGTGAAGTTGTAAGTAATTCTACAGGCAAAGTGGTTCTGAAAGGTTACAGATATGGTAATATTTAAGAAGCCAGATTTTCAACAAACTCTGATGGTTCTGCAACCTGTCTGTTAAGCAGAGCATCAATTGAAGAAAGCTGGAATTGGCACAAGAGACTCTCTCATTTAAATTTCAACAACATAAATGAGCTAATAAAAAAAGATCTAGTGAGAGAACTGCCAAAATCAATATTTGCTCCTGATGGCCTTTGTGATTCATGTCAAAAGGGAAAAACAAAGTAAATCTTCATTCAAGAGCAAAATTGAATCCTCAATTCTTGAGCCTTATCACTTACTCCATGTTGATCTATTTGGTCCAGTCAATGTCATGTCTATTGCAAGGAAGAAGTATGTTATGGTTATAGTGGATGAGTTCACAAGATACATATGTGTATATTTCTTGCACAAGAAGAATAAAACTGCATCTACTCTAACTAATCATGTTAGACAACTGGATAAGTTGGTCAAAGATTCTGTTAAAATAATAATGAGTGATAATGGCATTGAGTTCAAGAATTTAATCATGGAAGATTTCTGCAAAGAGCATGGAATAAAGTAGGAATTTTCTGCACCTGGAACTCCACAGCGGAATGGATTTATAGAAAGAAATAAAAGGACTCTTATTGAAGCTGCACGAACAATGCTTGATGAAGCAAAGCTACCAACCTACTTTTGGGCTAACGCTGTGCAGACTGCTTGTTTTACACAGAATGCTACACTCATAAACAAGCATGGAAAAACACCATATTAGATTGTGAAGAAAAAGAAGCCAAATCTGAAATATTTTCATGTATTTGGATGCAAGTGTTTTGTTCTTAAGACTCATCCTGAACAGCTATCAAAATTTGATCTAAAAGCTGATGAAGAAATGTTTGTTGGATATCCACTTTCCACAAAAGCCTTCAGAGTCTACAATTGAAGCACAAGGGTTGTCATGGAATATATCAATGTATCTTTTAATGATAAGAAGATTACTGGACTTGAAGATTTCAAAGATCATGATCAGCTGAGATTTGAAAATGAAGATTTAAATCCTGATTCTGTAAGTTCTGATGACCTAAATCCTGATCCTGTAAGTTCTGACGGGTTAAATTCTGATGTCATTGAAACTGTGGTAACTACTCCAAAGGAAAGTGCACCTGTTCAAGGAGGAGCAAGCTGATGAAAATACCACATCTCAAGACTCTCAAGAAGTATCAGAACCTATCACTGGCTCTTCAAGTTCTGATTCATCAAAGGCTGATTAGCCAAATTCTGATAATTCTGGAAACTCTGATTCTTCAATTCCTGAAGGATCCAACTCAAATTCTGAAGTCTTAGAGAGCATAACTACAGGGGGAGCATCAGAAAATGCTGATGGAGACAGCATGGATCATGGGGGAGGATCCAGTTCTAGAGATCAACTTTCATCTGCAAGGAAGTGGACTAAAGCACACACACCTAACTTAATAATTGGAGGTCCTGAAGCAGGTGTCAGAACTAGAACAACAACATTAAATGAATGTCTCTACCATTCCTTTCTATCTCATACTGAACCAAAGAAAGTGGAAGAAGCTCTTCAAGATGCTGATTGGGTGCAAGCAAAGCAGGAAGAGTAGAAAGAGTTAAATGAATTTGAAAGAAATAAAATATGGACCCTAGTGCCAAGACCAAAGAACAGAGCAATTGTTTGTACAAAATGGGTGTTCAGAAATAAAACTGACAGTGATGGCATAATTACAAGAAACAAAGCAAGGTTGGTTGCTAAAGGTTACTCTCAACCGGATGGTATTGACTATGATGAAACATTTACACCAGTTACTAGATTGGAAGCCATAAGAATCTTTTTGGCTTATGCTGCTCACAAGAAGTTTAAAGTCTTTCAAATGGATGTGAAAAGTGCTTTTCTCAATGGAGAATTGGAAGAAGAGGTATATGTTGAACAACCTCCAGGATTTGTAGATCTAAAATTTGTTAATCATGTCTACAGACTTAATAAAGCACTTTATGGCCTTAAGCAAGCTTTAAGAGCATGGTATGAGACTTTAGCTCAATTTCTTCTAGAAAGTGGATTTAACCGAGGCACAATTGACAAGACTTTATTCTACTCAAGCATGGAAAGGACTTATTTTTTGTACATATATATGTTGATGATATCATCTTTGGCTCTACAAATACAAAACTTTGTGAAAGATTTTCCAAGATAATGCAGTCAAGATATCAAATGAGTATGATGGGAGAATTGAGCTATTTTCCCGGACTTCAAGTCAAGCAAACTAAAGAAGGTAATTTTTTCATTCAATCCAAGTACACCAGAAATTTACTCAAGAAATTTGGAATTCAAGACAGTTCTACTACATCAACTTCCATGGCCACTGCAACAAAGTTAGATAAAGATACTGGAGCATTAATAGATATTACTAACTACAGAGGTATCATTGGCTCTTTACTCTATTTAACTGCAAATAGACCGGATATCATTTATGTTACCTGTCTTTGTGCAAGATTTTAGGCTGATCCAAGAGAACCTCATCTAATAGTTGTGAAAAGAATTTTCAAGTACCTTAAGGGTACAACTGGTCTAGAATTGTGGTATCTTAGGGAATCAGATTTTAAGCTAATAGGTTACGTAGATGCAGATTTTGCAGGATGCAAAATAGACAGGAAAAGCACTAGTGGAAGCTGCCAATTTCTTGAAGGCAGATTGGTTTCTTGGTTTAGCAAGAAATAAAAATCAATTTCCACATCAACTGCAAAAGTAGAATATATTGCTATAGGAAGTTGTTGTGCACAGATTCTTTGGATGAAGAATCAGCTACTGGACTATGGGTTAGAATTTTCTAAAATACCCATTTACTGTGATAATCAAAGTGTTATTGCTATGACAGGTAATCCAGTTCAAAACTTAATGACAAAGCACATCAGTATTAGGTACCATTTTATAAGGGAGCATGTGATGGAAGGTACAGTGGAATTGCATTTTATCCCAACAGATCAACAACTAGCAGATACCTTCACAAAACCACTATGTGAAGCTACTTTTACAAGACTGGTAAATGAACTTGGAATGGTTTTAGGTTCTTTCTCAAAATCTGCTTAGTTTTTGTTCTCATGCATCAGACTTTATGATCAGTGTTTATAGATTATCTTATCTCTATGTAATCTGTGCTTAAAATAGAAACATATTAAATACTGATTATTATCTGATCTGATTCTATAAACTCTGAAAGTGTTTTGAATGTTTTATGACTATTCAATCCAATAAGGAATAATTGTTAGATGCTGACCTAGTAGTCTTTAAATACTATATATCCCATGTTTGAATTAGTTGTTTATGTGGAAATCTCAAACACAAGCAAATTCTGATTTTGAGCTTAGTCAAATTTACTTTGTGTATCTTATTACTATGTCACAAACTAGGTTCTTGCTTCTCATCTGTCAAATTCTGATGTCAGTAAATATTAAGGATGAACTACATGCTTGATAAGCCTCACTTATCTGAAGAAAAGAAAAGAACAAAAAATTGAAATCAGGTACTCTTTTGAGATCTAGAGTAATATATGTGAAAGGGAAGACCCAATAGTACATTGCTAGTATTAAGTTGTATACATTAGAAAAGCAAAAAAAAATTGGTGACTTTTCACATTATCTGATTACTGGAGAAATATTCTGATAACAGCATAAATTCTGATCGTAGTTGTAAGTCATTCACATTGAGAAGCCACTATAAAAAGAATGTCAAAAGATGCATAAAATGAGCACAAACAGTTGAGGTGGACTCTTGCATAAATTTATTCTATAGTAGACTTCAAAATTAAAGACAGATTTTAAGCACTTTTCTTAGTTATGTCTTATTTCTAAGATATACTGAAGTTTATCAGACTTTAATCATTTTCTGATCATTTGCAAATACACACACTCTCACTCCATATGAATGATGAAAATTACTGTGGTAATTAAGTTATTTTTGACAAACTAGTTAAGTATTATTTGTATAAATTCTAAGGACAAGTTCTGATAAAAGTTTTAATGATTAAACTCTGAAGAAACCAGTTAGTATTTGTGTGAAGAATCACAGAAACAAACATTCACTTTTTGAGTACAGAAGCCATGTTCTGATGACCGTTAAATTCTGATAATAGTCAAGTTCTGATACAAATACTGATGGAAACTCTGATGCCTACGTGGCATTATTTAATTACTTGGCTTATTTTTAGTGTTTACTGTAACGGTTATATTTTGTCAGAAAATAATTAAGTGAGATAAAAACAGTGATAATCATTTGGTTTATGGGTTACGTGTTTGTTTAGGTAATAACATGTGAGCAATAATTACTGCTTATTTCTCGTGCCCACTAACTACTGCTTTGACTATTTACTGAATGACAGGTGTAAAGTGTCTGTTTTACTTCCAAAGAGCCTTTGACTGGAAAGAGTATATATATTAGAGACAAAGGATTACCCATATATTTTACTTTCTCTCTTACTTTATCTCTTAATTCTTTTACTCTCTCTCTCTCTCTTTTACTCTCTATTTTCTGACGGACTTTCTTACAGGCATTTTAACAAACACCTTGTGAACATACACTTTCTCACTTATTTCTTTACAGAAATGGCACCCAAAGATCTAATCTATGATGAAGCCAATTTTATTCCTAATAACTACATGGCTATTCTTTCTAAGGATGAGGCACCTTCAGAACTTCATTTTGTTCAAGACTTTCTTGCTCAAAGTGAAGTAGGCTATGCACTGACCCAACCCCAGGTTCTCTCAGGCAAGCAAATACTGGAATTTTGGAGGACTAGTATTTATGATGATGGTGGAAATGATGGGTCCCCAAGTATTTTCTTTACAACATAGGAGGATGAGCATATGGTGACCTTGTCAACTGTTCGCCAAGCACTACATTTTCCAGAAGATTCCACCTTCAATTCATCAGTTGAGGAGCCAGCTCTTCAACAAATGATGGCAAATCTAGGCTATGAAAAGTATTTGGCAAAGCTGGGACAATTGAAGAGACCCCACATCAGGAGGGAGTGGAGTTTTTTCTTTGACTGTATTACAAAAGCTTTGGCCAACAAGTGTTCAAACTTTGATGCTATACCAATCCTGAGCTAGCAAATTGGGTATGCTCTTATTAATCACACTCATTTTGATTATTCTAGTGTTGTGCTAGGTTTTATAGGTGATAGGATGAAAGAAGATTGCAACATAGTTTATTTTGCTAGATTTCATCAACTTATATACAGTTTTTGTTGTTCTAATGCACCTTAGAACTTTAGTGAGACAATTTAACCATTTAAACTTCATAAAAGGGCTTTCACAGACTTATTATCTACTGATAATAAGAAGGCTTTACTAAGACCCCTCCAAATTCCTCTATCTGTTAAATAATTCTTAGTAAATGTTGATTCTCACACATACAGTACCATATATCCTGATGTTTCCCCTACATAACCTACCACCTCTCAACCTCCATCAACACAATCTTCACAACCACAATCATCACAGCCTAATATCAGAACCTATTTCCAACCAGCACAATCCTCACAACCATCACAGCCTACCATCAAAACTTATTTCCAACTTCTCAACAACAACCATCAACACCTACAATCAGAACCTCATCCTCTAGGCCTAAAAGGAATATCTCTGTGCCTAGATCTCCACCAAGAAGAAAAAGAAAGATTATTCGAATGGATGAATCTGATGAAGATGAACATGTACACGTTCCCACATCAGAACCTGTAGAGTTAGAAGCTAAAAATGTAATTTTTCAGAAGGAAGTAGCAGGTGAAAAGATAACTCCTCAGAAGGAAATTGAAACTGAGGGTTCTGGTATTTCAAAGAGGAAAAGAACTTCAAGTTTGGATGCTGCACAAGCAACTCCTGCACTATCTAGAAGATCAAAGAAGATGAGAGCAGGAAGGCATATGGCACAACCTGAATTTGAGGATGCTACAGATTCTGAGGAAGGGGATCAGGAATCTCTTATCTCAAAAGAACCTACAATCACTGAAGCCCTTCCAGCACCTGGAAACACTGTTCATGACACAGTGATTACACCTCCTGACTCTCCTATCAAAGAAAATGTTCCAGTTCAAGATTCAGGATTAAGTCCTGAAATTGATATTCACAGGCTGAACATTCCATCTGTCTTGTATATGGAAGCATCACAAGCAAAGGTGACAACTCCACCTGTTTCTCCAATAAATGCTGATATTCTAATTACTCAAATTCTGGATGTGGATGTTAGTGTAGGTGCCCTAGAGGCAATACATTATTCTTTTATAATCTTTATGTCAGTTGATCATTCAATAAATGTATTTATTATGACCTTAATTACTGCGATATTTTGTTAGCATAATAAATGTTCTTAGAATCATGATACAAATTGTATAGTTTAAGTACATGACTTAAACTTGAGATTATATAATATATCATATTCTTAAAGGTCCCTAGTCGAGTATTATTATATAGGACAATAATAATACATAGATAGACTAGTATGTTGTTTGACAAGATAACCACATCTCATTGGTTATAAGTATGGGGATACTAAAGTCAATACATAGGTACATGTGATAGTACATGGTACTGGACAGACCCACAGTGAGATTCTTCATGTTTAATAAAGTCATAAGAAAGACTCACAGTGATAATGGTGTAACGATCCTTTGACTTGAAATCATTATATTTCTATACGAGGATTAATATACTTTGACTACATTAAAAGTTACTTTTGATCGGGTGATGATAAAAGTGGACATCAGGTATATCATGAGTCGTATGAGAAATATGAATGATAGATAAAGGATTTAACCCTCCTATAATTAGGAGAGATATTATTGGCCTCTTGATTGAGTGAGATTATAAAAGCATAGCCATGCTCAAATAATGATTTGTCTCGATAATCTACTCATGGATCAAGTAAACCCGAATTAAATGTTGAAGAGGATGACAAAATACATGCCTCGAGTTTAATCTATAATATGTATGGTTAAAGGGATTATATTACACAAAAAACATTAATCATGAAAGGTTTTATCTAATCACGATTTATTTATTGTTTAATTGGGTAACAATGATGTATTACTAGATACCGCTCATTGTTTATAATTTTATTAAAGAATAAAATTATTGCCAATTAAATAATAGACTATAGGGTCGCACAAATAGAGCATTTAATGGAATAGTTAATTTAAATTATGGATTTAAATTAATTGATGATTATTTGAATTTTATTATAATTAAGTAAGACTTAATTGAGATAATATAAATTCGAATTAAAAGGAATGTTTTTGCCCATAATAATTAAGTATGACTTAGTTATTAATTAAATAATAGAAATTTGTTTTTATTATTTAATCCAATACCTACTAGGGTTGGGCTTTGCTGTTATGGGCCTTTTTAATTAGCCATTATAAATACATAATGATAGGTTAAAGAGGCTTGTACGTTTTTGGGAAAACCCTAGCAGCAAAGAGAGGCAGAGGCAATTCAGATCATCAAGAAGGAGGCTAGTATATCCATTCCGTAGTCAAGTTCGTGAGACGTTCTTAAAGGTGCTCGTGTGGATACCATAGAGGTGTTTCTCCGAGAGGTAGACACAATGCGTGATAGCTAGGATATCCGTTGAGTTCGTGAAAGTTAAGCTCTTGAAAGGTATGATTCGTTATCTCCATAATCTGCCCTTAATTATACATGGATCATGTTTTTGGGTTTTTAATTTTTTTTTGTTTTATTTACGTTTATCCGCTGCGTTTTATGCCTTCGAAACCCAACAATGGCATCAGAGCTACGTGTATAAGGGGCTGATTTGGTTACGTGTTTACTGTATTTTTACAAGTATGCATGTGTCATGAGTCTGCCATGATAACAGTTATATTATATGAGTCTGCCATGATAACAGTTATGTTATATAAATGATATAATGAATCTGTTAATGATCTATATGATGATACTAGTATGTTTAAGATCTGCCATAACTCATATGTATGCGATCTCTTAAAATATGTATACTGATACATGTTTTTGGTAACTGGGATATGGATCATGTGTATACCGGTACATGCTTCTGCAATAGTATTCTGATACATGTTTTGCTAGTATTCTGATACTTGATTTTACAAAAATTTCCGCCATCGGGGGGCTCGCTGCTTAGGTCGATCCGCGTGCTTAGGGTTTCGTTTTTAATTTGTGCTTATAACATATGCTTTGCTTATTTATTATTCTTGATTGGATCATGATAAGTTATAAATAGTATGTCATCTTCATATGATCTATCATGTTCTTTAATGGTTACTTGAGCATGGTGCATAGTTATGGCCTTAAGACCTTAGTTGTAATGGTTTATTCTTTTGGTTTGTAATAAATACGACTTGCATGTCATTTTCTATTTGTAGTTGTTTTATCTCGAATGTAACTCGAGTTCTTTTGTAAGTTCATTAGTATAATTCTTAATGTAACATCCAAGAAGGATAAGGGAAAAAGGAGGCATCATATGGAGGCCAAGGAGACAATGGAAACAATAGAGAAGACATATGTAATAGTTATTTTTACACCATAGACTGACCTTGATCTTTTCATTAGCCTGAAAAGATCACATAGGATTGGGCCATAACTATTGCACGTTTACTTTACGCACTTTTCATATGATGTATAAATAGTATGTGTAGAGTAGAAAATGCATATTTTAATTAGATTAATGATGCATGTATGTATTAAATACATCACCCATGCCATGCCTTTAAACAAGATAAAATCTGTAATGACTCAAGATTTAAAATTAACAAACGATCATGAGATTCTCGTGTTTATGAAACACGGAATAAAATATGAATTTTCTTTATTTCTGACATGGGGCGATTTTGTCAACAACGGGTTCATAGAACTTGTAAGGCTGTGGGTTTTAAGCGAGACCGATGTGACTCCTCCACTACCTGGAAATCAAACCATTGACGAGTATTGATTTGAAGTATTTTATTCAAGGAAAAATTGGGAATCTCTTTATGATGGGATCATGATCGTTCTAAATTAAAAATCCCTAAGTAAAAATATTAAGTTTTAATTAGATGCTTTCCAATGAATGAACACTCATTAAATCCTAGATCGATAAGGGGAAGGGCTGTCAGTGGCAGGGGACTCCTATCTATCATGGTGAAATGCGATGAATATAAACGGTTATATTCGGACGTTGTATCATTGGGTCTAACTTAACTGAGTCATCATAATAAGGTGAATATAAATGGTTATATTCAACTATTATGAACTTAGAAGCATAGAGTTTGGTTAAAAATCTATTAGATAGATAAGATCAATTGTTGTTCACCAAATTATCCAAGAATTATATATGATATAATTGACAACTGTTGTCAACCTAAATAATTATGTTTTAAGGATACCAGTGGTTGACTTAGAACATGACGAAATATGGATCTTGGCTCACTAGAAAGATTTATGGGATATACTTTCCGAATTAATAGTTAGGACTATTAATTTGATAAAAAAATAGTGGGAGATATATTATGAATATATCATAATCATATGAACATAAAATTTTAACTCAGACAATCTAATGTTTATTTTGCACTTTTATAATTGTAGATACTGAGTAATGGCAAACAACACAAACACACTATCCGTACGTTCAGTCCTTGAGAAGGACAAGCTGACAGGAGGAAACAACTTCCTAGACTGGCAGAGGAATTTGAGGATTGTCCTCAGGCAGGAACGCAAGCTTCATGTCATTGATATTCCTCCTCCAGGCCCCCTTCCTAAGGGTGCTACTGCAGATGAACGAGCAGCACGCACAAGGGATGAGAATGATGCAAATGATGTTGCATGTCTTATGTTGGCAACTATGAGTGCTGCGCTTCAAAGACAGCATGTGCATATGGATGCATATACTATCAATGAGCACTAGCAAATCATTTTTGCAAGCCAAACTCGTCAAGAAAGGTTCAACACGAGTAAGTCATTTTTTAATTGCAAACAAGGGGCAAATCTATTCTATAATGCTTGAATAAAGTATATATACACACGATACAGACACTCGTCACTATACACACACTCGATCCTGTAGAGAGAGAATGAGGAGAGGGAGAGAAAGAAGTCTTCTAAAATCAAACCTGCGATTAGAGCTAGAAAATTGAATATTTCATAGCAACAAGGTTGACAATAGTTGTTTGTTAGATATATTTGAGATGTCATGTCTAATATGTTGTGTTTAGTTTCAGAACTTAATATCAGGACCTACTGGAAATCAAAACTTACTGAAGTCAGAATTTATATCAGAACTTAAGGCCGTCAGAATTTATTTCATGACTTAAGTGCGGATACTTCAGATAAGGAAAGCAGTTGGTTTACAGGAAAGGATCGTGACTAAAATAGTAGAAGATATGCATGGAGAGTTAGAGGACTAAAAGACTTGTAGAAGATAATATCTGATTGATATATTTTAGGAGACAAAATTATATTCCATATCAATTAGAAGAGATCTTGTAACTGTGTACTATATAAACACAGCTTAGGGTTTACACTATATGTGTTATCATTCACGAGAGAATATTATTCATTGTAACCCTAGCAACTCTTAGTGATATTGTTCATCACCGAGAGAGAACAACTATTCTATTGTAACAAAGTTTATTATATTGAATATACTTGATTATTGTTATATACATGTGTTGATAAATCGATTTGATTGTATAAACACTATATTCAACCCCGTTCTATAGTATTGTGTGACCTAACAAGTGGTATCAGAGCTACTCTGTTGATATACAAACAGTAAGATCCGGTTTACAATCATGTTTGAAGAAACACAAACTCCAACCAAGCCCACCAAAACTCAAGACACTCAAAACAATCAAACCCACAGTCGATATGAAACTATTAGGGTTCCCATACTGAGATCATCTGAGTATCCTATATGGAAGGTAAAGATGGCTATATTTCTGGAAGCCATAGATCCAGAATATCTTGATAGAATTAATGATGGACCATATATGCCTACCAAGCTCTCAGTTGCAGTTGCTGATCAACCAGCAAAGGTTATACCAAGGGAGAAAGGTGATTACACAGCTGAAGGCATCTCATCTATTGCCAAGGATGCAAGGGTAAGGCATTTGATGTATAGTGCAATTGACAATGTCATATCAAACAGGGCAATTGGATGCAAGACTGTAAAGGAGATATGGGATGCTTTGGAGACAAGTTGTCAGGGAACTGAAGCCATCAAAAAGAACATGAAGACAATACTCACACAGGAGTATGAGCACTTTGACTCAAAATCTGATGAGTCATTAATTGATATATATGAAAGATTTGCCAAACTCTTGAATGATCTGTCACTGATGGATAAGGAATATGATCTTGAAGATTCAAATCTAAAATTCCGTTTAGCTCTTCCTGAAAATTGGGATTTGAAGTCTACTACCATAAGAGACAACTATGACCTTACTGAAACTACTCTTGATGAAACTTACAGTATGGTCAAGACTCATGAACTTGAGATGGATCAAAGGAGCAAAAGGCATGGAAGAAAGTCAAAGAAAGTTGCTATTAAAGCTGAGAAGGAATCTCCTAAAGTGGTTGTCTCAAAGGGGGCAAAGGAAAAGCTCTCATCATAAAGTCTGATTCAGAATCATCAGTTTCTGATGATAACAATTCAGAAACTGTTATGTGAAGTGGATGTTGATGTAGAGATGATGCAGCTGTGTGCTCTTATGGTGAAGGGTACCACAAAGATAGCCTACAAGAAATTCAAAAAGGGCATGAAGTTTTCTAGGAAAGATGGATGTTCTGTAAAGAAACGGTTCAGAAAGTCTGAAGGCAAAGAAGGAAAGTCTGATAGAGGAGACAACTCAAATGTCAAATGCTACAATTGTGGTGAAAGAGGCCATATCTCTCCTAACTGTAAGAAAGGAAAAGGTGATAAAGGCCAGGAACTTATCACAAAGAAGAAAAACTGGGCAGACACTTCAGATTCTGAAGATGAGGAGAACTATGCCTCGATGGCAAATGCTGATAGCAGTTCTGATGCTGCTGAATTGAAGGTACCTGAAACCACTCTTGCTTTTCTTAGAGATGATATTACTGAGTTGGGATTATATCTTAAAACCATGTTAATTAGTTTTAGAGTTTATACTTTAACAAATGAAAGATTAACATCTGAAAGTCTTGCTCTTAGAAATAGAAATGACTAAATAGAAAATGAGTTAGTTATATTTCATCAAACTTAGAAGAAAAGAGATGAGGCTTTGTATGTTAGAGATGAAGTGCTAAAACTGAATAAATCTCTTAAATCTGATTTAGAAAAGAAAAGAGAAATCATCAGGACTTGGAATAACTCTGGCAGAACAACTCAGAATATATTAACACTACAACATAAGTGGGCTATTGTAATTCCTAAATGGTGTTACAATAATCCTTAAAAGCGTTACAATGGGTCTATTGTAACACCAGGGGGCGTTACATATACGAGCATTACAATAGACACCCTAATGTAACACTGCACTGATCTATTGTAACAAAGAAGAAAATGTTACAATAGGCACATACTGTAACACCAACAGGCCCAAATGTAACACAAAATGAGTGATACAATAACTTGATCAAGATTGCATAAGTGGGACCACCTGTGGGTCCCATATAATTTATTGTAACAGTCTGTTCTGTCAATTGTAACACAAATCTTTTGAATTAAGTAATAGTAGCATTTGTAATCTAACACTAAATTAAAATATACATTACACTATACTAGGCATATGTAACATTTAAAAAGTATTAAAAACAACAAAGTTGTTATCACAAGTATAATAAAAGAAATTACATAATTAACTCTAAGTTTGGCAATTAGTTCATTCCCCTCAACCTTCCTACTATATGTACATCCTGATAACTGCGTCCAATTATAGTAATATGCTCCGTTATTACAAGGAGAGGTCACAAAAATTATACTTGGGTTGTGGCTCGATTCAAGATGATCAGCCATACTATAATTAGCTTTGTACCACCCACTATCCTCTAGAAAATCCAATGTCATCTTTGAGACTACTGACCTCGTATACACTGAACCGGTCATGATTTCATTCGTTAGAAGCGTTTTCTCCCAGTGAGACCTTATATCAAATCTACTTCCTGAATTAATGTACTTGTATCGACTGACCCGGTCATGATTAGAATGAAACTATACTCGTGAATCATCAGTAGGAAAATGACCAGTTGGTAGTTGCAATAGGAAAGATTTTCGTTTTTCCCAACTATCAATACTTCATATACATATCTGACAAGTACAAGTACAAGCCCAACAAAGTACTCATCTACCTTCTTCACTGGCCCATGATATACAGTAAGACCACCTTTTGATAAAAGTACTAAATCATCAAACATCTTGTACAAGGTGTAGCTGAAGCATAGGAAATAGCAATTAGCTTAGCAAAAAGTAAGTACCAGAACATTATTCATTGTTTGAAGACTACATGACATGAACTCGCATGTCAACAGAATCCTATCAAGTGCAATGCTTTTGGAAAATTTTGATGTAGTAATTACCTCGGTTGGTGTACAACCATGTATACATTTACTCCTTCAGCAGCTTCACGGCGAAGTGCTTTCAGTAGTAGACTAGAAGATGAACTATCCAAGCCAGAAGTAGGCTCATATAAGATCAACAGAGAAAGTTCCATAACCATTTCCAGCCCAACGTTTACTCATTTTCTCTGCCCCCAGAGATTCCTTGCTTCTCCACTATCCCAACAATGGAACCCCTCACATTTGATAGCACCAAAGATACAATAACTCTTTCAACAACTAAAACCTTTTATGCCTTTGGCAAACTAACAGGTAATATACATATGCACAAGAGTAAACTACAGTATTAGATTACCACGTGCATAAAATCAGTTAAAGATGTTATCAAAATAAAAATTAAGATACACCACGAAGCACGATTTGGCACGAACAGCATTGGGTGACATACCTGCATCTTGCACTAAACCAAAGATTTTCCTCCACTGTCAAGTTTCCGTTGCTTCTGTTTTAAATTGATGCTAACACGCACTCACATCCTTATGAGTAAATACAGAAATCTGTAACTTACATGAGCATCAGCTCCTGAAGAAATCATGATATTTAGTACAGATTTTACCTACGCAAGTCAACACAGTACTATTAAAATCAATTTTGATGAGACAAATTACAAATATTACCTCATTAGTCTCAACATTGTATATACATTAACTAAATCGTTCATTACAACTTCTACTCATCTTACAAACAATATATGCTAATCAACACATTAATAGTCTATCTAAACATATCTAAACAGAGTTATTACTGCGTATCTAAACATACCCTGTAGCCTAGCAGACACTGAGTATAAGTCATTCTTGTAAATCTTTTAGTACCTTTTCCACTTGGATTCTGTTCATTAGAATCCCACATCCACAGCTTTTGAACACCCCCCGATCCAAGTACCAAAAGACCATTCTAGAATTTGTATATAAAATCCGATAAACCTGGTTTTAGAAGTTTCAGAATTGAAAATCTTATGACAGATGTATCATGAAAAAAAAATAATATACAACTTGGGGAAATCTGATTTATTTTAGATATATCGATTTAAACTTGTCTTCTCATGTTAAACAATAATAATATACAACTTGCCTAGCAATCTTAGTTGCTAAATATTACAAAGTTTCATTACATAACAATCTTTTTCAGTTTGAGAAAAGAATGTACTTGAAACTTGATATCAAATATAGCTCACGACATTAGAAGTAAACAAGGCTACAAGCATTGTCATGGCCTGGACATCACAGTTTAATCCGTTGTGAGGAGTCCAGAACAAATGTATCACACAATTTCATCTTTACAAGCCTTAACTATCAAAGATCACGATAGGTAATCATGTACCTATGTTGAAAAGTGGAAATATATGTAAATAAAAACTCACTAAGAATTCAAGAATCTTGGTATCAGTTCACAGTCTAATTATGTGCCTATTTAGGTCAATATTTCAGTAGAAGTTTTTTATAGGAATGGATGAATAAATGAACCTGCAGAAAAAAACCTTAGTATATTTAAGTTTAAGATATGCAAGAGTATATATTAGTAAATGTATATATGAATCATGATTTTGCGTGATAGCCCTTGTATTCGCTAAAATATGATAACAATATCATTTATAATTCACTGCATGCGATGAATCTTGAGGGGGTGTCGAATTAGATAATAGATGCTACATGTGTAATATTTAAACAAATTAGGTATAAACCTATTTTTTAGATGGGGCAATTTAGAGCAGTCTAGATCTATTTTAAAAACTGAAGAGTAATTAGCAGCCTCACTGAACTGAAAATGAGTATAAGAAGCTTACTTGGAAAATACAATTAACCGGCAGTGAGCAACTGCGACCTCAGCTAAATCTGCTAACATTTTTGCGAAGCCTAAAATTATCAGGAACTAATGTATAAGCATCTTTGAAGTAACTTATAACTTACAAATCAACATTCTGATGGTTAGACCCTTAAACTTTGACCATGTATAGATTGCAGATGCTCTATCAAATTATCCAGAAGTTCATGTTACGCATCTAAACAAATCAACCAATCAGGATCAACAAACCAAATAAAAAGAACATATCTAAATTCATCCGTTAGTGCTACTTTTATAAGAAACTGATCAACATTACCTTGCGGAACCTTAAACATATCAGCATAATTCACATTCATCTCATTATATACCTGTACATACTGAGAACATCCACAAAACAATTGAAAAATCTATTTTATTTAAAGAATTAAAGTTAATTAATCAGCTCTATGGTGAGTGTACTGCTACATTATATACATAATGCATATATGTGTAGTGTACAACAGTACATAGTCTTATCAGCTAGCTTTCTATTCAACTCATATATGTAAATGAATATATCACTTTTCCGGCTAATTAAATGCCTACATTCAAATCCAACTCATATAGATACCAGCTAATTTTATTTTCATCGCATTCATAAACGTATCAACTAATTTCATACTCAATTCATATACATATCAGCTAAATTCACATTCATCTCATGTAGACATATAATACACAAATATATACAGAACACGAGACAATTAACAATCATAAACGATAGAGAAACATACCTTTTAATAAATTAACAATAATTCACTCTCTAGCGAGTCCTCTGGTACGTGTATATTTGTATGCATAATCTCTCTCAATTTCCCTCTCTCTCCTTCTCTCCCTCGCTCTCCTCTCTCACCATCCCTCTCACTCTCTCCTTCTCTCTCTCCTTCTCTCCCTCGCTTTCCTCTCCCTCTCTCTCTTTCTCTCTCTCTCTCTCCCTCGCTCTCCCTCTCCTCTCCTTCTCCATCTCCCCCCCTCTCTCTCCCCCTCTATCTCTTGCCAGAAAACAATATAGAAGAGAGAAAGAGTACCTGAAAAGCAATTTGTTTGTCGAATTGATGTTGGAATGAGGTGACTCTTTCAACTTCATCACTCTCTATTATAAATTCAAAGACCCGAAGAAGTTCTGCACACATAAATAAAGAACGATTAGTTGAAGTTCAAGTAAATATGAGCCCTAATTAAATTCAAAAATGAAGAACTCCATATTTTGAACTCAAATTCAAATCCCTAATTTCAAAAAACCAGCTCCATTCCTTGACTTAATTGAGATTTTAAACATATAACGAGGTTGTAGAGTCAGTGCGATATGATTGTAGAGAGGTGTCATGTAGTGGTCGGTGAGGTTTGAGAGAGAGCGGTGTGAGCGAGAAAGAATGTCAGGGAGAAATAGTCTTGAGGTCTGAGTTTGTTTTAACTCAATCATTTATTTGGGTGGGAAAAATGCCGCCCAATATTTCACCTAGTAAAATTTTTTCATTTTTTAATTATTTTATTTTAGTTTTTAATTTTAATTATTAAAATATTATTTATTAAATAAAAAATATAAGTAATTTCAGATAAATAGGAAAATAAAAAAACTTTGAATTTATGTATATGAAATTCTAGATTTAAATCATATTTTTTGTTAAATTGATCATTCACTAGTAAATTTGAATATAATTTAATACTAATTTATGATAATATTTTTAATTTAATATTTCTAAAAATTTAAAAAGTATATATTGTTAATCACACTCATTTTGATTATTCTAGTGTTGTGCTAGGTTTTATAGGTGATAGGATGAAAGAAGATAGCAACACAGTTTATTTTGCTAGATTCCGTCAACTTATATACAGTTTTTGTTGTTCTAATGCACCTCAGAACTTTAGTGAGACAATTGAACCATTTAAACTTCATAAAAGGGCTTTCACAGACTTATTATCTACTGATAATAAGAAGTGTAAGTCATATGTCATAGCCTATTTGTATATTCGAGGATTCAACTCAACTCAAATAAGAATGTAATAAGTAAATAGTGGATCGACCGTCAGAGAGATCTCGCAAAGTAATATATGTCAAAGGATTCAGAACAAGGTTCATCTACAGACTTGAGGAGTTAATTCACTGGAAGAAGTTCAAGAAGTTGATCATGCCTCAGTGATATAAATCAAGATCGTGGATTTAATCAAGTGACAGAGATCTCGTCAGAGTATCATTAATTACAAGGATTTAATCTGAAGAAAATCAAAGTGTCAAAGTCAAGACATGAAGAAACGTCACGGAAGTTAGTCACTCATGAACGAGACAGTACATCGAGTGTCAACATTGAACTGGTGGAATTGATTCATAATTTTCAGTGATTTTCAGAAGATCTGCAGAAGGATGGGTGCTGTTGAACACTAGAATTAATTCTCTATTAATTAATTAAGTCATCTAATTTAATTAAGAAAATAAATTATATCTGCGAAGAATAATTTATTTATTAACTGAATTAATTGATTAATTAATTCTGAATTAATTTTAGGAATTTTCAGAATTTAAATTGGATTAAAATCTGCATTAAATCAGCAAGACAATTGAAAATGAACTAGCATGACAATCAGGATTGTCATACCGATTGTCATGCTAGGCCATTTTCAATAGTCTCACCGGAAGTTACACTAGGAGAAGGATTGTCTTGCTAGTTCATTCTGATTGTCTTGCTAATTCATTCTGATTGTCATGCTAGTTCATTCAGATTGTCTTGCTAGTTCAATCCATTATCCTACCGAAAGTCTTGCCAGCTATAGGATTGTCATGCCAATTCAATTCTATTCGGTTGTTGATTAAAAAGAAGCAGAGAGTCATTCAACTCAATCATCCATCCAACAGACTGAAAAAATACAAGAACAAAGAAAAAAAGCAGCCGCCTTTAAACATTTTATTTTCTTCTCTGCTTACATCAAGATCAAAATTCTAGTTTGTTAATGTTAAATCCAAACCACTAGAATTATTTATCTTGTTCTTGTGTAACAATCTAGCGGATGAAAATCCCTAGAACTTAATCTCAAATCGCGTTTAGCATTTGATTCTAATTATTGCAAAAATAGAAAAAGTTCATGTCGAATTTATTCTAGATTTGTGATAATTGATTTGAGATTAATACCTTGTAATCGATACAGTTGTTGTAACACCTTTCAAGTTTAATAATATTTTTATTTAACTTGAATTTTGTTTCACATTTTTTATTCCGCATTTATTCGATTATTTGGTACTGTTTGTATTCAACCCCCCCTTCTACAAACATATTGGGACCCAACAATTGGTATCAGAGCCTTCTGATTAACGAACAAATCAAGATCCTAGACTTTTGTGGTTTTTCAACTCCTTGAATTTTTATTTATTCAAAAATTCATAATGACTTCACATAAAGTTGGAACCGTTAAAATTCCACAATTTGATAAAGAGAATTATATCATGTGGAAGAAGAAGATGCTATTATTTTTACAAGTTGCAAATCCCAAATATTCAAACTTGTTAAAGAAGGGTATAAAAACTCCGATGGTTATTGAACCGGAGGTAATAATAGATGGTGTGGTGACTACTGAAGCTAGAACCTATCCAAAAGAGCCTAAAGATTTTACTCCTGCTGAGAAGGAAGAAGCCTCCTTGGATGCCAGCCTTCAATTAATATTAATTGATTCCCTTGATCCCTTGATGAACAGACATGTGATGAACTGTAAAAATTCCAAACACATGTGGGAAACTATTGAGGTGATTAATGAAGGCATAGAGGAAGTTAGGGAGAACAAGTTGGAAATCCTAACCTCTGAATATGAACATTTCAAATCAAATCCAGGAGAAGGAATTACTGAAGTGTTTGAGAGGTACAATGCGTTGATCAACAACCTGAACATCAATGGAAAGTATTATTCAATCAGGGAGGTCAACAAAAAGTTCCTTTTAACACTCCCAGCTCATCTTGAACATAGAATCACTGCCATTAGAGAAGCTAGAGATCTGAGTGAGATTTCTTTGGTCAGGCTCTATGGAGTGTTAAAAACCTATGAGTTGGAGCAGATTCAACAGAAGGAAGTCTACGGGAAGGATAGAATGGTCAGCACATCTACTGCACTTGTAGCTGAAGGTCAACAACAACAACAATCTCAACAGTTAGAAAGAATGGTACAGTTTTCCAAGGGTGAGGAAATTGAGTTAGTAGCAGAATATGATCCTCCTACTACAAATCAATCAAGTGATGATTTTTATTCCTTGGAAGAGCTGGAACAATTAGAAGATGAATCAATGGCCCAAATTGTCAAGAGATTCTCCCATGTCAGATTCAGGAGGAATCCCAAGCTTAAGTACAAGTCCAACTACAACAAATTCCAGAAAGGTGGATCTTCATCCTTTAACACCAGCAGTGGTGGGTGCAAAACAGGGATGGTTGATTGAAGCACCATTAGATGCTATAACTGCAATGAGTTGGGACACTTTGCCACAGAATGTAGGAAGCCAAAGCAAGTAAGAAAGAACTCTGAAAGGGCTTATCTGGCAAAGGGAAGAAGCTGGGATGATACTGACAGTGAAGATGAAGAAGAAGGAAATCTTGCTCTTATGGCTATTGATGGAAAAGCTTCATCGTCAAGAATAGAGGTAAAACTTTCTGATGCTGAAATGGTTTATCATCTAAGAGGTAACTTAGATTGTGCACGTCGTGATAATGAACTGTTAAGTTTAAAGATCACAGACCTTAAGAAAGAGGTCAATGAATTAAGACTTGTGCATATTAATCAAGACAAATTAAAAGAACAGGTATCTTTTCTAGAGAATAGAGTTGACTGTTATAGAAAACTTGAAACTATTCTCAAAGACAAGATCACCGGTCTTGAGACTAAGGTTAGAGCCTACTTCAATTCTTGTTCGAAGATTAAAGAGTTCTACAGTAAGCAAGCTGTTAATCAAACATCTGGAATAGGTTATGATTACAATGCTGTTATTGGAGAATTAGGCATAAACTCCCCTCCTCATGTCTGTGCTAAAGGGAGGGAAGTACCACATGTGCTTAAGGGTGTTGATGAACCCCTCTATAAAGCATCAATTGCTGAACCATTTGATGCGACCTCTTCTGTTATTCAAGAAGAAATACGTGCTGAGGATCATGCTTATGAGAAGATTGTTTCCAAGTCAAGTGAGTCGAAAGTTCCAGTCAAAGTTGTGAAAGCAACTGAGACTAACTCAGACACACATGAGTTGGATAACAATAATGCCATGTCTACCATGCATAAATTGCCTGCTGTTAATCACTCTCATAAAGCATGTGGTGTTGCTAATTGAATGTCTTGTGCTTTTAATATGATGTATGCTTATTTTAACGGTAAGCATGTGTCTAATGATAAGACTACTCCTCGTCAGCATGTGAATAACAAGAAGCATGATAGGTCTAAGACTGCTAGTCCTTCTAAGGCTAGAAAGGAGACATTTGTGCCTAAGCTTAAACAGAAATTTGTTAAGGCTATTTACAAGGTCAAATGTTCAGTCATTGAGGATGTTGAGATCGTTAAAATTAAAAATGTTGTTTTGCCTGACAAAGGACAGTTCTACAAGTATGCCGGGCCCAACCAAGTTTGGGTTCCGAAGAAGGTCTAATCCATTTGTAGTGCAGGGCATTAAACAAGTATAACCGGTAGTGTGGATTCTTGACAGTGGATCATCAAGACAAATGACCGGAGATAGAGCCCTGCTATCAAATGTGGATTGAGAAAGCTGGCCCCCTGGTTACCTTTGGAGATAACAACAAAGGTTTATCTGAGGGATATGGCTGTTTGCAAGCTGGGAATGTTATCATTGTAATTTTGTATATTGTGCTAGGTTATTATCAGGAAGCAGTATCCAACATATAGCACCAGTGACGAGACTTGGGAATATTACGACATATCAAGCACCTGCTGCACATTACACTTGGAATTGTACTCTAGTAAGATGCGTACAAGTGTACTCCTGGTTGGTGAGTTAAAAGAGGAAGTCAGTGCACCACAGTTCATGGACTTTGCAGTAGCAGATCTATTGGACTATGCAATCTCTTCTTCACAATCTCACTTCAGGTTGGTATGAACTAGTATACTGCTCAAGCAATCGTCAACGACATGGTATGGCACTCTAACTGAAGTTATTGTTTAATATGAACTAGTAGAGTCGTCATATTTTTAACTCTCTTATCATTAGGCACAATCATATTGTTTTATATGTGCAGTGATATATTGATAATGCAACATAACAATTAGTATCTAAAGTACTTGACAAGTATCGGTCAATGATATCTTGTTAACATTATGTTGCAGATATTTGTAAGCTTTTGACATGAATGAGAATTACTTAGACTTTACCCTAAGTGATCAATGTTTTATCAAAAACTCATTCATATTGAAAAACAAAATCAAACTTCTTTCTACATTAGTGATTTCTTATGTCATGTAAAATCTTTTGAAATCACTATTGTAAATCATTTTCTCTCTATTACCATATGTTCTATGATACAGGTTCAGTCTCCAATGACTTTCTTTCATTGACAGTCATGAGGTTGAAAACCCACAACGTCTATCCCAGACTGTAAAGACAAACACAAAAACAGAACCAACCAACACTCTTTTACCACTAAAAGTAGTATGAATGAGCGTGAGGGAGATAGTGCCTAGTGCACCACATAAGGAAGGTTCTGTAGTCAACCCAGTAGCTCTGTCTCCTACATAGATGAGTAGTATTTAAACCGAGACAACTGCTAGCCCCCATACATCTTCTCAAAAAGATGTAATGGCTGAAAAGGCACAAAAATAGTTACTAGATTCATTCTCTCAACAGGGTGCGTCTATTGAATTTTGCCTGTCAGCCAAGGTATCCGATGTAGTGTCACCACTTCAAACATAAACAATTCTTGATGCACAAGAAGAGGTTACACACACAAAGGATGAGTTGACGGAAATAAGAGTTTCGACCATTTTAAGGTCAGATTCGATTGTTCAAGGTTCGTTAATGGACCAATTGCCTTTATAGGTGTTAGGAGAGGATACTGATCCAAAAGCCATATGTCAGTGGTCAGTGTCTACCTCCCCAGGCTTAAATCCCCTGGATGCATCTGCGGATAGTGGATCTGACGTAGGTGCAGATCGGCAACTTGTTGACAATGATTCAGATATTACCTGATAAGTCACAAGGAAATGTCTTCACAGACATTAGAAGGGAACTTTGATCTTTATGCTAAATTCGTTGGATCATTGTTTACCTTCCCAGAATTCAAATCTGGAACCCTAAAAGGGAAACTAGCAACTTGTAGATTATGACTCAGATTTATCTGACGAGTTTAACAAGGATGGGGATTTGTGAACTCCCATTGCACCACCTGTGACCTCCTTAAGGATGGCTAAGGTGATTTTCCTTGCAGGTATAGCTGATTTTTGGAGCTATGAGAGGAGTGATACACTTGTGAGAATGAGTGTAAACACGAGTGGAGAGAAGAGTGAAACACATGTGAGGTACACTAAAACACAATCACACACTCACAGTGAGGAAGAAAGAGAAACTACTTGTTATTTCTTTTCCAACCAAGTGAAATATGAGAACTCCTTCAGACGACGGCATACATTCCTTCTTTAAGGGGGAGATAAAAGCTTAAGTAATAGTTTGGAGGATTCCTCAACTAAGGGGGAGAAATAGCAGGGAGGAAGAAAAAGATCCTATATGTACACTACACCACACCATTGTTGTTTGTAACTACGGATCCTATTGTACGGGAGAGGTGGTAAACACAAGGTGATTTCCTAGTAAGGGAAGAAGCTGTTAGGGGAGTACCATTGGTTTTTATCTGCGGATCCCATTGTACAGGAGAGGTGGTAAAACGAAGGTGATCTTCTTTAATCAGTTGATTCTCATAGGGGGAGAAGCAAGAGATATACGCTTCTCAACAGGAAATGTGGTTGTACAAATGAAGATGGAACTACTTGAAGATATGTTCAGTCTAGAGGAACATCTACTTGGAATCTGGAAAATGTTAAATCTAGTCCAGAACTTTTCTACTATTTACTTTGCATGTATATTTATATCTTTTTCTTATTTGTTAGTTGAGTTATCCTCTAGGTATTTGTGTGTTATTGTCTAACAAACAAATAGGGGGAGATTGTAAGTCATATGTCATAGCCTATTTATATATTCGAGGATTCAACTCAACTCAAATAAGAATGTAATAAGTAAATAGTGGATCGACCGTCAGAGAGATCTCGCAAAGTAATATCTGTCAAAGGATTCAGAACAAGGTTCATCTACAGACTTGAGGAGTTAATTCACTGGAAGAAGTTCAAGAAGTTGATCATGCCTCAGTGATATAAATCAAGATCGTGGATTTAATCAAGTGACAGAGATCTCGTCAGAGTATCATTAATTACAAGGATTTAATCTGAAGAAAATCAAAGTGTCAAAGTCAAGACATGAAGAAACGTCACGGAAGTTAGTCACTCATGAACCAGACAGTACATCGAGTGTCAACATTGAAGTGGTGGAATTGATTCATAATTTTCAGTGATTTTCAGAAGATCTGCAGAAGGATGGGTGCTGTTGAACACTAGAATTAATTCTCTATTAATTAATTAAGTCATCTAATTTAATTAAGAAAATAAATTATATCTGCGAAGAATAATTTATTTATTAATTGAATTAATTGATTAATTAATTCTGAATTAATTTTAGGAATTTTCAGAATTTAAATTGGATTAAAATCTGCATTAAATCAGCAAGACAATTGAAAATGAACTAGCATGACAATCAGGATTGTCATACCGATTGTCATGCTAGGCCATTTTCAATAGTCTCACCGGAAGTTACACTAGGAGAAGGATTGTCTTGCTAGTTCATTCTGATTGTCTTGCTAGTTCATTCTGATTGTCATGCTAGTTCATTCAGATTGTCTTGCTAGTTCAATCCATTGTCCTACCGAAAGTCTTTCCAGCTATAGGATTGTCATGCCAATTCAATTCTATTCGGTTGTTGATTAAAAAGAAGCAGAGAGTCATTCAACTCAATCATCCATCCAACAGACTGAAAAAATACAAGAACAAAGAAAAAAAGCAGCCGCCTTTAAACATTTTATTTTCTTCTCTACTTACATCAAGATCAAAATTCTAGTTTGTTAATGTTAAATCCAAACCACTAGAATTATTTATCTTGTTCTTGTGTAACAATCTAGCGGATCAAAATCCCTAGAACTTAATCTCAAATCTCGTTTAGCATTTGATTCTAATTATTGCAAAAATAGAAAAAGTTCATGTCGAATTTATTCTAGATTTGTGATAATTGATTTGAGATTAATACCTTGTAATCGATACAGTTGTTGTAACACCTTTCAAGTTTAATAATATTTTTATTTAACTTGAATTTTGTTTCACATTTTTTATTCCGCATTTATTCAATTATTTGGTACTGTTTGTATTCAACCCCCCTTCGACAAACATATTGGGACCCAACAAGAAGGCTTTACTAAGACCCCTCCAAATTCCTCTATCTGTTAAACAATTCTTAGTAAATGTTGATTCTCACACATACAGTACCATATATCCTGATGTTTCCCCTACACAACCTACCACCTCTCAACCTCCATCAACACAATCTTCACAACCACAACCATCACAGCCTACCATCAGAACCTATTTCCAACCAGCACAATCCTCACAACCATCACAGCCTACCATCAAAACTTATTTCCAACTTCTCAACAACAACCATCAACACCTACAATCAGAACCTCATCCTCTAGGCCTAAAAGGAATATCTCTGTGCCTAGATCTCCACGAAGAAGAAAAAGAAGGATTATTCGAAGGGATGAATCTGATGAAGATGAACAGGTAAACGTTCCCACATCAGAACCTGTAGAGTTAGAAGCTAAAAATGTAATTTTTTAGAAGGAAGTAGCAGGTGAAAAGATAACTCCTCAGAAGGAAATTGAAATTGAGGGTTCTGGTATTTCAAAGAGGAAAAAAACTTCAAGTTTGGATGCTGCACAAGCAACTCCTGCACTATCTAGAAGATCAAAGAAGATGAGAGCAGGAAGGCATATGGCACAACCTGAATTTGAGGATGCTACAGATTCTGAGGAAGGGGATCAGGAATCTCTTATCTCAAAAGAACCTACAATCACTGAAGCCCTTCCAGCACCTGGAAACACTGTTCATGACACAGTGATTACACCTCCTGACTCTCCTATCAAAGAAAATGTTCCAGTTCAAGATTCAGGATTAAGTCCTGAAATTGATATTCACAGGCTGAACATTCCATCTGTCTTGTATATGGAAGCATCACAAGCAAATGTGAAAACTCCACCTGTTTCTCCAATAAATGCTGATATTCTAACTACTCAAATTCTGGATGTGGATGTTAGTGTAGGTGCCCTAGAGGCAATACATTATTCTTTTATAATCTTTATGTCAGTTGATCATTCAATAAATGTATTTATTATGACCTTAATTACTGCGATATTTTGTTAGCATAATAAATGTCCTTAGAATCATGATACAAATTGTATAGTTTAAGTACATGACTTGAACTTGAGATTATATAATATATCATATTCTTAAAGGTCCCTAGTCGAGTATTATTATATAAGACAATAATAATACATAGATAGACTAGTATGTTGTTTGACAAGATAACCACATCTCATTGGTTATAAGTATGGGGATACTAAAGTCAATACATAGGTACATGTGAGAGTACATGGTACTGGACAGACCCACAGTGAGATTCTTCATGTTTAATAAAGTCATAAGAAAGACTCACAGTGATAATGGTGTAACGATCCTTTGATTTGAAATCATTATATTTCTATACGAGGATTAATATACTTTGACTACATTAAAAGTTACTTTTGATCGGGTGATGATAAAAGTGGACATCAGGTATATCATGAGTCGTATGAGAAATATGAATGATAGATAAAGGATTTAACCCTTCTATAATTAGGAGAGATATTATTGGCCTCTTGATTGAGTGAGATTATAAAAGCATGGCCATGCTCAAATAATGATTTGTCTCGATAATCTACTCATGGATCAAGTAAACCCGGATTAAATGTTGAAGAGGATGACAAAATACATGCCTCGAGTTTAATCTATAATATGTATGGTTAAAGGGATTATATTACACGAAAAACATTAATCACGAAAGGTTTTATCTAATCACGATTTATTTATTGTTTAATTGGGTAACAATGATATATTACTAGATATCGCTCATTGTTTATAATTTTATTAAAGAATAAAATTATTGCCAATTAAATAATAGCCTATAGGGTCGCACAAATAGAGCACTTAATGGAATAGTTAATTTAAATTATGGATTTAAATTAATTGATGATTATTTGAATTTTATTATAATTAAGTAAGACTTAATTGAGATAATATAAATTCGAATTAAAAGGAATGTTTTTGCCCATAATAATTAAGTATGACTTAGTTATTAATTAAATAATAGAAATTCGTTTTTATTATTTAATCCAATACCTACTAGGGTTGGGCTTTGCTGTTATGGGCCTTTTTAATCAGCCATTATAAATACATAATGACAGGTTAAAGAGGCTTGTACATTTTTCAGAAAACCCTAGCAGCAAAGAGAGGCAGAGGCAATTCAGATCATCAAGAAGGAGGCTAGTACATCCATTCCGTAGTCAAGTTCGTGAGACATTCTTGAAGGTGCTCATGTGGATACCATAGAGGTGTTTCTCCGAGAGGTAGACACAAAGCGGGATAGCTAGGATCTCCGTTGAGTTCATGAAAGTTAAGCTCTTGAAAGGTATGATTCGTTATCTCCATAATCTGCCCTTAATTATACATGGATCCTGTTTTTGGGTTTTTAAATTTTTCTTTTGTTTTATTTATGTTTATCCGCTGCGTTTTATGCCTTCAAAACCCAACAATGGCATCAGAGCTACGTGTATAAGGGGCTGATTTGGTTACGTGTTTACTGTATTTTTACAAGTATGCATGTGTGATGAGTCTGCCATGATAACAGTTATGTTATATGAGTCTGCCATGATAACAGTTATGTTATATGAATGATATAATGAATCTGTTAATGATCTATATGATGATACTAGTATGTTTAAGATCTGCCATAACTCATATGTATGCGATCTCTTAAAATATGTATACCGATACATGTTTTTGGTAACTGGGATATGGATCGTGTGTATACCGATACATGCTTCTGGAATAGTTTTCTGATACATGTTTTGCTAGTATTCTGATACTTGATTTTGCAAAAATTTCCGCCATCGGGGGGCTCGCTGCTTAGGTCGATCCGTGTGCTTAGGGTTTCGTTTTTAATTTGTGCTTATAACATATGCTTTGCTTATTTATTATTCTTGATTGGATCATGATAAGTGATAAATAGTATGTCATCTTTATATGATCTATCATGTTCTTTAATGGTTACTTGAGCATGGTGCATAGTTATGGCCTTAAGACCTTAGTTGTAATGGTTTATTCTTTGGTTTGTAATAAATACGACTTGCATGTCGTTTTCTATTTGTAGTTGTTTTATCTTGAATGTAACTCGAGTTCTTTTGTAAGTTCATTAGTATAATTCTTAATGTAACATCCAAGAAGGACAAGGGAAAGAGGAGGCATCATATGGAGGCCAAGGAGACAATGGAAACAATAGAGAAGACATATGTAATAGTTATTTTTACACCATAGACTAACCTTGATCTTTTCATTAGCCTGAAAAGATCACATAGGATTGGGCCATAACTATTGCACGTTTACTTTACGCACTTTTCATATGATGTATAAATAGTATGTGTAGAGTAGAAAATGCATATTTTAATTAGATTAATGATGCATGTATGTATTAGATACATCACCCATGCCATGCCTTTAAACAAGATAAAATCTGTAACGACTCAAGATTTAAAATTAACAAACGATCATGAGATTTTCGTGTTTATGAAACACGGAATAAAATATGAATTTTCTTTATTTCTGACATGGGGTGATTTTGTCAACAACGGGTCATAGAACTTGTAAGGGTGTGGGTTTTAAGCGAGACCGATGTGACTCCTCCACTACCTGGAAATCAAACCATTGACGAGTATTGATTTGAAGTATTTTATTCAAGGAAAAATTGGTAATCTCTTTATGATGGGATCATGATCGTTCTAAATTAAAAATCCCTAAGTAAAAATATTAAATTTTAATCAGATGCTTTCCAATGAATGAACACTTATTAAATCCTAGATCGATAAGGGGAAGGGCTGTCAGTGGCAGGGGACTCCTATCTATCATGGTGAAATGCGACGAATATAAACGGTTATATTCGGACGTTGTATCATTGGGTCTAACTTAACTGAGTCATCATAATAAGGTGAATATAAACGGTTATATTCAACTATTATGAACTTAGAAGCATGGAGTTTGGTTAAAAATCTATTAGATAGATAAGATCAATTGTTGTTCACCAAATTATCCAAGAATTATATATGATATAATTGACAACTGTTGTCTACCTAAATAATTATGTTTTAAGGATACCAGTGGTTGACTTAGAACATGACGAAATATGGATCTTGGCTCACTAGAAAGATTTATGGGATATACTTTCCGAATTAGTAGTTAGGGCTATTAATTTGATAAAAAAATAGTGGGAGATATATTATGAATATATCATAATCATATGAACATAAAATTTTAACTCAGACAATCTAATGTTTATTTTGCACTTTTATTATTGTAGATACTGAGTAATGGCAAACAACACAAACACACTATCCGTACGTTCAGTCTTTGAGAAGGACAAGCTGACAGGAGGAAACAACTTCCTAGACTGGCAGAGGAATTTGAGGATTGTCCTCAGGCAGGAGCGCAAGCTTCATGTCATTGATATTCCTCCTTCAGGCCCCCTTCCTGAGGGTGCTACTGCTGATGAATGAGCAGCACGCACAAGGGATGAGAATGATGCAAATGATGTTGCATGTCTTATGTTGGCAACTATGAGTGCTGAGCTTCAAAGACAGCATGTGCATATGGATGCATATACTATCAATGAGCACTTACAAAGCATGTTTGCAAGCCAAACTCGTCAAGAAAGGTTCAACACGAGTAAGTCACTTTTTAATTGCAAACAAGGGGCAAATCTATTCTATAATGCTTGAATAAAGTATATATACACACGATACACACACTCGTCACTATACACACACTCGATCCTGTAGAGAGAGAAAGAGGAGAGGGAGAGAAAGAAGTATTCTAAAATCAAACCTGCGATTAGAGCTAGAAAATTGAATATTTCATAGCAACAAGGTTGACAATAGTTGTTTGTTAGATATATTTGAGATGTCATGTCTAATCTGTTGTGTTTAGTTTCAGAACTTAATATTAGGACCTACTGGAAATCAAAACTTACTGAAGTCAGAATTTATATCAGAACTTAAGGCCGTCAGAATTTATTTCATGACTTTAGTGCGGATACTTCAGATAAGGAAAGCAGTTGGTTTACAGGAAAGGATCATGACTAAAATAGTAGAAGATATGCATGGAGAGTTAGAGGACTAAAAGACTTGTAGAAGATAATATCTGATTGATATATTTTAGGAGACAAAATTATATTCCATATCAATTAGAAGAGATCTTGTAACTGTGTACTATATAAACACAGCTTAGGGTTTACACTATATGTGTTATCATTCATGAGAGAATATTATTCATTGTAACCCTAACAGCTCTTAGTGATATTATTCATCACCGAGAGAGAACAACTATTCTATTGTAACAAAGTTTATTATATTGAATATACTTGATTATTGTTATATACATGTGTTGATAAATCGATTTGATTGTATAAACACTATATTCAACCCCGTTCTATAGTATTGTGTGACCTAACAAGTGGTATCAGAGCTACTCTGTTGATATACAAACAGTAAGATCCGGTTTACAATCATGTCTGAAGAAACACAAACTCCAACCAAGCCCACCAAAACTCAAGACACTCAAAATAATCAAACCCACAGTCGATATGAAACTATTAGGGTTCCCATACTGAGAGCATCTGAGTATCCTATATGGAAGGTAAAGATGGCTATATTTCTGGAAGCCATAGATCCAGAATATCTTGATAGAATTAATGATGGACCATATATGCCTACCAAGCTCTCAGTTGCAGTTGCTGATCAACCAGCAAAGGTTATACCAACGGAGAAAGGTGATTACACAGCTGAAGGCATCTCATCTATTGCCAAGGATGCAAGGGTAAGGCATTTGCTGTATAGTGCAATTGACAATGTCATATCAAACAGGGCAATTGGATGCAAGACTGCAAAGGAGATATGGGATGCTTTGGAGACAAGTTGTCAGGGAACTGAAGCCATCAAAAAGAACATGAAGACAATACTCACACAGGAGTATGAGCACTTTGACTCAAAATCTGATGAGTCATTAACTGATATATATGAAAGATTTGCCAAACACTTGAATGATCTGTCACTGATGGATAAGGAATATGATCTTGAAGATTCAAATCTAAAATTCCTTTTAGCTCTTCCTAAAAATTGGGATTTGAAGTCTACTACCATAAGAGACAACTATGACCTTACTGAAACTACTCTTGATGAAATTTACAGTATGGTCAAGACTCATAAACTTGAGATGGATCAAAGGAGCAAAAGGCATGGAAGAAAGTCAAAGAAAGTTGCTATTAAAGCTGAGGAGGAATCTCCTAAAGTGGTTGTCTCAAAGGGGGCAAAGGAAAAGCTCTCATCATAAAGTCTGATTCAGAATGATCAGTTTCTGATGATAACAATTCAGAAACTGTTATCTGAAGTGGATGTTGATGCAGAGATGATGCAGCTGTGTGCTCTTATGGTGAAGGGTATCACAAAGATAGCCTACAAGAAATTCAGAAAGGGCATGAAGTTTTCTAGGAAAGATGGATGTTCTAAAAAGAAAGGGTTCAGAAAGTCTGAAGGCAAAGAAGGAAAGTCTGATAGAGGAGACAACTCAAATGTCAAATGCTACAATTGTGGTGAAAGAGGCCACATCTCTCCTAACTGTAAGAAAGGAAAAGGTGATAAAGGCCAGGAACCTATCACAAAGAAGAAAAACTGGGCAGACACTTCAGATTTTAAAGATGAGGAGAACTATGCCTCGATGGCAAATACTGATAGCAGTTTTGATGCTGCTGAATTGAAGGTACCTGAAATCACTCATGCTTTTCTTAGAGATGATATTACTGAGTTGGGATTATATCTTAAAACCATGTTCATTAGTTTTAGAGTTTATACTTTAACAAATGAAAGATTAACATCTGAAAGTCTTGCTCTTAGAAATAGAAATGACTACATAGAAAATGAGTTAGTTATAATTCATCAAACTTAGAAGAAAAGAGATGAGGCTTTGTATGTTAGAGATGAAGTGCTAAAACTGAATAAATCTCTTAAATCTGATTTAGAAAAGAAAAGATAAATCATCAGGACTTGGAATAACTCTGGCAGAACAACTCAGAATATATTAACACTACACCATAAGTGGGTTATTGTAATTCCTAAATGGTGTTACAATAGGCCTTAAAAGCATTATAATGGGTCTATTGTAACACCAGGGGGCGTTACATATACGAGCATTACAATAGACACCCTAATGTAACACTGCACTGAATCTATTGTAACAAAGAAGAAAACGTTACAATAGGCACATACTGTAACACCAACAGGCCCAAATGTAACACAAAATGAGTGATACAATAACTTGATCAAGATTGCATAAGTGGGACCACCTGTGGGTCTCATATAATTTATTGTAACAGTCTGTTCTATCAATTGTAACACAAATCTTTTGAATTAAGTAATAGTAGCATTTGTAATCTAACACTAAATTAAAATATACATTACACTATACTAGGCATATGTAACATTTAAAAAGTATTGAAAACAACAAAGTTGTTATCACAAGTATAATAAAAGAAATTACATAATTAACTCTAAGTTTGGCAATTAGTTCATTCCCCTCAACCTTCCTACTATATGTACATCCTGATAACTGCGTCCAATTATAGTAATATGCTCGGTTATTGCAAGGAGAGGTCATAAAAATTATACTTGGGTTGTGGCTCGATTCAAGATGATGAGCCATACTATAATTAGCTTTGTACCACCCATTATCCTCTAGAAAATCCAATGTCATCTTTGAGACTACTGACCTCGTATACACTGAACCGGTCATAATTTCATTCATTAGAAGCATTTTCTCCCAGTGAGACCTTATATCTAATCTACTTCCTGAATTAATGTACTTGTATCGACTGACCCGGTCATGAATTAGAATGAAACTGTACTCGTGCATCATCAGTAGGAAAATGACCAGTTGGTAGTTGCAACAGGAAAGTTTTTCATTTTTCCCAACTATCAATTCTTCATATACATATCTGACAAGTACAAGTACAAGCCCAACAAAGTACTCATCTACCTTCTTCACTGGCCCATGATATGCAGTAAGACCACCTTTTGATAAAAGTACTAAATCATCAAACATCTTGTACAAGGTGTAGCTGAAGCATAGGAAATAGCAATTAGCTTAGCAATAAGTAAGTACCAGAACATTATTCATTGTTTGAAGACTACATGACATGAACTCGCATGTCAACAGAATCCTATCAAGTGCAATGCTTTTGGAAAAATTTGATGTAGTAATTACCTCGGTTGGTGTACAACCATGTATACATTTACTCCTTCAGCAGCTTTACGGCGAAGTGCTTTCAGTAGTAGACTAGAAGATGAACTATCCAAGCCAGAAGTAGGCTCATATAAGATCAACAGAGAAAGTTCCATAACCATTTCCAGCCCAACGTTTACTCATTTTCTCTACCCCTAGAGATTCCTTGCTTCTCCACTATCCCAACAATGGAACCCCTCACATTTGATAGCACCAAAGATACAATAACTCTTTCAATAACTAAAACCTTTTATGCCTTTGGCAAACTAACAGGTAATATACATTTGCACAAGAGTAAACTACAGTATTAGATGACCACATGCATAAAATCAGTTAAAGATGTTATCAAAATAAAAATTAAGATACACCACGAAGCACGATTTGGCACGAACAGCATTGGGTGACATACCTGCATCTTGCACTAAACCAAAGATTTTCCTCCACTGTCAAGTTTCCGTTGCTTCTGTTTTAAATTGATGCTAACACGCACTCACATCCTATGAGTAAATACATAAATCTGTAACTTACATGAGCATCAGCTCCTGAAGAAATCATGATATTCAGTACAGATTTTACCTACGCAAGTCAACACAGTACTATTAAAATCAATTTTGATGAGACAAATTACAAATATTACCTCATTAGTCTCAACATTGTATATACATTAACTAAATCGTTCATTACAACTTCTACTCATCTTACAAATAATATATGCTAATCAACACATTAATAGGCTATCTAAACATATCTAAACAGAGTAATTACTGTGTATCTAAACATACCCTGTAGCCTAGCAGACACTGAGTATAAGTCATTCTTGTAAATCTTTTAGTACCTTTTCCACTTGGATTCTGTTCATCAGAATCCCACATCCACAGCTTTTGAACACCCCCTGATCCAAGTACCAAAAGACTATTCTAGAATTTGTATATAAAATCCGATAAACCTGGTTTTAGAAGTTTCAGAATTGAAAATCTTATGACAGATGTATCATGAAAAAAAAATAATATACAACTTGGGGAAATCTGATTTATTTTAGATATATCGATTTAAACTTGTCTTCTCATGTTAAACAATAATAATATACAACTTGCCTAGCAATCTTAGTTGCTAAATATTACAAAGTTTCATTACATAACAATCTTTTTCAGTTTGAGAAAATAATGTACTTGAAACATGATATCAAATATAGCTCACGACATTAGAAGTAAACAAAGCTACAAGCATTGTCATGGCCTGGACATCACAGTTTAATCCGTTGTGAGGAGTCCAGAACAAATGTATCACACAATTTCATCTTTACAAGCCTTAAACTATCAAAGATCACGATAGGTAATCATGTACCTATGTTGAAAAGTGGAAATATGTGTAAATAAAAACTCACTAAGAATTCAAGAATCTTGGTATCAGTTCACAGTCTAATTATGTGCCTATTTAGGTCAATATTTCAGTAGAAGTTTTTTATAGCAATGGATGAATAAATGAACCTGCAGAAAAAAACCTTAGTATATTTAAGTTTAAGATATGCAAGAGTATATATTAGTAAATGTATATATGAATCATGATTTTGCGTGATAGCCCTTGTATTCGCTAAAATATGATAACAATATCATTTATAATTCACTGCATGTGATGAATCTTGAGGGGGTGTCGAATTAGATAATAGATGCTGCATGTGTAATATTTAAACAAATTAGGTATAAACCTATTTTTTAGATGGGACAATTTAGAGCAGTCTAGATGTATTTTAAAAACTGAAGAGTAATTAGCAGCCTCACTGAACTGAAAATGAGTATAAGAAGCTTACTTGGAAAATACAATTAACCGGCAGTGAGCAACTGCGACCTCAGTTAAATCTGCTGACATTTTTGCAAAGCCTAAAATTATCAGGAACTAATGTATAAGCATCTTTGAAGTAACTTATAACTTACAAATCAACATTCTGATGGTTAGACCCTTAAACTTTGACCATGTATAGATTGCAGATGCTCTATCAAATTATCCAGAAGTTCATGTTACCCATCTAAACAAATCAACCAATCAGGATCAACAAACCAAATAAAAAGAACATATCTAAATTCATCCGTTAGTGCTACTTTTATAAGGAACTGATCAACATTACCTTGTGGAACCTTAAACATATCAGCATAATTCACATTCATCTCATTATATACCTGTACATACTAAGAACATCCACAAAACAATTGAAAAATCTATTTTATTTAAAGAATTAAAGTTAATTAATCAGCTCTATGGTGAGTGTACTGCTACATTATATACATAATGCATATATGTGTAGTGTATAACAGTACATAGTCTTATCAGCTAGCTTTCTATTCAACTCATATATGTAAATGAATATATCACTTTTCCGGCTAATTAAATGCCTACATTCAAATCCAACTCATATAGATACCAGCTAATTTTATTTTCATCGCATTCATAAATGTATCAACTAATTTCATATTCAATTCATATACATATCAGCTAAATTCACATTCATCTCATGTAGACATATAATACACAAATATATACAGAACACGAGACAATTAACAATTATAAACGACAGAGAAACATACCTTTTAATAAATTAACAATAATTCACTCTCTAGCGAGTCCTCTGGTACATGTATATTTGTATGCATAATCTCTCTCAATTTCCCTCTCTCTCCTTCTCTCCCTCGCTCTCCTCTCTCACCATCCCTCTCACTCTCTCCTTCTCTCTCTCCTTCTCTCCCTCGCTTTCCTCTCCCTCTCTCTCTTTCTCTCTCTCTCTCTCCCTCGCTCTCCCTCTCCTCTCCTTCTCCATCTCCCCCTCTCTCTCACCCCCTCTATCTCTTGCCAGAAAACAATATAGAAGAGAGAAAGAGTACCTGAAAAGCAATTTGTTTGTCGAATTGATGTTGGAATGAGGAGACTCTTTCAACTTCATCACTCTCTATTATAAATTCAAAGACCCGAAGAAGTCCTGCACACATAAATAAAGAACGATTAGTTGAAGTTCAAGTAAATATGAGCCCTAATTAAATTCAAAAATAAAGAACTCCATATTTTGAACTCAAATTCAAATCCCTAATTTCAAAAAACCAGCCCCGTCCCTTGACTTAATTGAGATCTTAAACATATAACGAGGTTGTAGTGTCAGTGCGATATGATTGTAGAGAGGCGTCATGCAGTGGTCGGTGAGGTTTGAGAGAGAGCGGTGTGAGCGAGAAAGAATGTCAGGGAGAAATAGTCTTGAGGTCTGAGTTTGTTTTAACTCAATCATTTATTTGGGTGGGAAAAATGCCGCCCAATATTTCACCTATTAAAATTTTATCATTTTTTAATTATTTTATTTTAGTTTTTAATTTTAATTATTAAAATATTATTTATTAAATAAAAAATATAAGTAATTTCGGATAAATAGGAAAATAAAAAAAACTTTGAATTTATGTATATGAAATTCTAGATTTAAATCATATTTTTTGTTAAATTGATCATTCACTAGTAAATTTGAATATAATTTAATACTAATTTATGATAATATTTTTAATTTAATATTTCTAAAAATTTAAAAAGTATCTATTGTAACACTAGTTGTTGGTGTTACATGTTATGCAACATCGGAAATTTTTTGCAACACTAGCTTTATAGCTATTGTAACACTGCAAAGGAGGTGTTACAATAGGCCAAAGATCTCTTAACTAATGTAACACTCCTTGTAACACTTGCATTATAGTAGCCCACTTATGGCGTAGTGTAAGTAGTGGAAACTGGAAAGAGGGCTTAGGTTATGAAGATGATAAAGAAGAAAATGAAACAGTGTCATCTAAATCAAACTTTACCAAGAAAGCTGAAATGCCTAAAGTTAATCCTGTTAAGTTTGTAGCAAAAACTGTAATGTCTGATTCTGAAAAGATGAAAGATTCTAAGACTGAAATCAAAGAAAAGTTAACTTCTGACAAATTAAAACAGGACAAACCAACTTTAGTAAACATAGGTTTGATGACAAAGAAGTAGCTTAAGCATAAGATGAAAGAGACTAGAAATATGAACAAGGTAAAGGAAGCTAGGAAAAATAGAAATGGAAAGGAAGGTGTAAATAAAAGCAATAATTATATGCCTGTTCCTAATGCTCATAGAAAGAAATGTTATAATTGTGGAAACTCTAACCATCTTTTTTCCTTTTGTTGGAAAAATAAAGATATAAACTCTTTACCTCCTACATCAGGAGTTAAGAGTCAGTCTGATAGGTTTAAACCATAAAATCCTTGTTTTTATTGTGGTAGTTTATGGCATTCCATTTATACTTATAAGGAATATCATAGTTTGTACTATGATTATTATCAAATAAAACCTTCTTTAAAGAAAGTTAGTGTAATTCCTTCTAGTGTAAAGTCTGATGCAAAGTCTGATATAAAGTCTGATAAATAGCACGTTAGCATAAACTCTGAAATTAAATCCGCTGTAAATGCTAACAAACTTAAAAAGGCCAAAGGATCCAAGCAAGTCTTGGTCCTTAAAACTAACCATTAGTGGTCTTTGTGATTGCAAGGCAACAGGAAAAACATCCTAGTTCTGGATAGTGGATGTTCTAGGACATATGACTGGAAATAAAGCCCTGCTATCAGACTTTGTGGAGAAAGCTGGCCCGGGAGTTTCTTATGGAGATGGCAACATGGGAAAAACTCTGGGATATGGAAATATCAATCTTGGAAATGTCATCACTGAAACAGTAGCTCTTGTCTCTGAAATTAAACACAATCTGCTAAGTGTGAGTCAAATCTGTGACAGAGGTTATCATGTGGATTTCTTTGAAGAACACTGTGAAGTTGTAAGTAATTCTACAGGCAAAGTGGTTCTGAAAGGTTACAGATATGGTAACATTTAAGAAGCCAGATTTTCAACAAACTCTGATGGTTCTGCAACCTGTCTGTTAAGCAGAGCATCAATTGAAGAAAGCTGGAATTGGCACAAGAGACTCTCTCATTTAATTTCAACAACATAAATGAGCTAATAAAAAAAGATCTAGTGAGAGGACTGCCAAAATCAGTATTTGCTCCTGATGGCCTTTGTGATTCATGTTAAAAGGGAAAACAAAGTAAATCTTCATTCAAGAGCAAAATTGAATCCTCAATTCTTGAGCCTTATCACTTACTGCATGTTGATCTATTTGGTCCAGTCAATGTCATGTCTATTGCAAGGAAGAAGTATGTTATGGTTATAGTGGATGAGTTCACAAGATACACATGTGTATATTTCTTGCACAAGAAGAATGAAACTGCATCTACTCTAACTAATCATGTTAGACAACTGGATAAGTTGGTCAACGATTCTGTTAAAATAATAATGAGTGATAATGGCATTGAGTTCAAGAATTTAATCATGGAAGAGTTCTGCAAAGAGCATGGGATAAAGTAGGAATTTTCTGCACCTGGAACTCCACAGCGGAATGGAGTTATAGAAAGAAAGAAAATGACTCTTATTGAAGCTGCACGAACAATGCTTGATGAAGCAAAGCTACCAACCTACTTTTGGGCTAACGCTGTGCAGACTGCTTGTTTTACACAGAATGCTACACTCATAAACAAGCATGGAAAAACACCATATGAGATTGTGAAGAAAAAGAAGCCAAATCTGAAATATTTTCATGTATTTGGATGCAAGTGTTTTGTTCTTAAGACTCATCCTGAACAGCTATCAAAATTTGATCTAAAAGCTGATGAAGAAATTTTTGTTGGATATCCACTTTCCACAAAAGCCTTCAGAGTCTATAATTGAAGCACAAGGGTTGTCATGGAATATATCAATGTATCTTTTGATGATAAGAAGATTACTGGACTTGAAGATTTCAATGATCATGATCAGGTGAGATTTGAAAATGAAGATTTAAATCCTGATTCTGTAAGTTCTGATGACCTAAATCCTGATCCTGTAAGTTCTGACGGGTTAAATTCTGATGTCATTGAAACTGTGGTAACTACTCCAAAGGAAAGTGCACCTGTTCAGTGGGAGCAAGCAGATGAAAATACCACATCTCAAGACTCTCAAGAAGTATCAGAACCTATCACTGGCTCTTCAAGTTCTGATTCATCAAAGGCTGATTAGCCAAATTCTGATAATTCTGGAAACTCTGATTCTTCAATTCCTGAGGGATCCAACTCAAATTCTGAAGTCTCAGAGAGCATAATTACAGGGGGAGCATCAGAAAATGCTGATGGAGACAGCATGGATCATGGGGGAGGATCCAGTTCTAGAGATCAACTTTCATCTGCAAGGAAGTGGACTAAAGCACATACACCTTAATAATTGGAGGTCCTGAAGCAGGTGTCAGAACTAGAACAACAACATTAAATGAATGTCTCTACCATTCCTTTCTATCTCATACTGAACCAAAGAAAGTGGAAGAAGCTCTTCAAGATGCTGATTGGGTGCAAGCAAAGCAGGAAGAGTAGAAAGAGTTAAATGAATTTGAAAGAAATAAAGTATGGACCCTAGTGCCAAGACCAAAGAACAGAGCAATTGTTTGTACAAAATGGGTGTTCAGAAACAAAACTGACAGTGATGGCATAATTACAAGAAACAAAGCAAGGTTGGTTGCTAAAGGTTACTCTCAACAGGATGGTATTGACTATAATGAAACATTTACACCAGTTACTAGATTGGAAGCCATAAGAATCTTTTTGGCTTATGCTGCTCACAAGAAGTTTAAAGTCTTTCAAATGGATGTGAAAAGTGCTTTTCTCAATGGAGAATTGGAAGAAGAGGTATATGTTGAACAACCTCCAGGATTTGTAGATCTAAAATTTTAATCATGTCTACAGACTTAATAAAGCACTTTTTGGCCTTAAGCAAGCTTTAAGAGCATGGTATGAGACTTTAGCTCAATTTCTTGTAGAAAGTGGATTTAACAGAGGCACAATTGACAAGACTTTATTCTACTCAAGCATGGAAAGGACTTATTTTTTGTACATATATATGTTGATGATATCATCTTTAGCTCAACAAATACAAAACTTTGTGAAAGATTTTCCAAGATAATGCAGTCAAGATATCAAATGAGTATGATGGGAGAATTGAGCTATTTTCCGGGACTTCAAGTCAAGCAAATTAAAGAAGGTAATTTTTTCAGTCAATCCAAGTACACCAGAAATTTACTCAAGAAATTTGGAATGCAAGACAGTTCTACTACATCAACTTCCATGGCCACTGCAACAAAGTTAGATAAAGATACTGGAGCATTAATAGATATTACTAACTACAGAGGTATCATTGGCTCTTTACTCTATTTAACTGCAAATAGACCGGATATCATGTATGTTACCTGTCTTTGTGCAAGATTTTAGGCTGATCCAAGAGAACCTCCTCTAATAGTTGTGAAAAGAATTTTCAAGTACCTCAAGGGTACAACTGATCTAGAATTGTGGTATCCTAAGGAATCAGATTTTAAGCTAATAGGTTACGTAGATGCAGATTTTGCAGGATGCAAAATAGACAGGAAAAGCATTAGTGGAATCTGCCAATTTCTTGAAGGCAGATTGGTTTCTTGGTTTAGCAAGAAACAAAAATCAATTTCCACATCAACTGCAAAAGTAGAATATATTGCTGTAGGAAGTTGTTGTGCATAGATTCTTTGGATGAAGAATCAACTACTGGACTATTTGTTAGAATTTTCTAAAATACCCATTTACTGTGATAATCAAAGTGCTATTGCTATGACAGGTAATCCAGTTCAAAACTCAATGACAAAGCACATCAGTATTAGGTACCATTTTATAAGGGAGCATGTGATGGAAGGTACAGTGGAATTGCATTTTATCCCAACAGATCAACAACTAGCAGATACCTTCACAAAACCACTATGTGAAGCTACTTTTACAAGACTGGTAAATGAACTTGGAATGGTTTCAGGTTCTTTCTCAAAATCTGCTTAGTTTTTGTTCTCATGCATCAGACTTTATGATCAGTGTTTACAGATTGTCTTATCTCTATGTAATATGTGCTTAAAATAGAAACATATTAAATACTGATTGTTATCTGATCTGATTCTATAAACTCTGAAAGTGTTTTGAATGTTTTATGACTATTCAATCCAATGAGGAATAATTGTTAGATGTTGACCTAGTAGTCTTTAACATACTATATATCCCATGTTTGAATTAGTTGTTTATGTGGAAATCTCAAACACAAGCAAATTCTGATTTTGAGCTTAGTCAAATTTACTTTGTGTATCATATTACTATGTCACAAACTAGGTTCTTGCTTCTCATCTGTCAAATTCTGATGTCAGTAAATATTAAGGATGAACTACATGCTTGATAAGCCTCACTTATCTGAAGAAAAGAAAAGAACAAAAAATTGAAATCAGGTACTCTTTTGACATCTAGAGTAATATATGTGAAAGGGAAGACCCAAGTATATTGCTAGTATTAAGTTGTATACATTAGAAAAGCGAAAAAAATTTGGTGACTTTTCACATTCTCTGATTACTGGAGAAATATTCTGATAACAACATAAATTCTGATCGCAGTTGTAAGTCATTCACATTGAGAAGCCACTATAAAAAGAATGTCAAAAGATGCATAAAATGAGCACAAACAGTTGAGGTGGACTCTTGCATAAATTTATTCTATAGTAGACTTCAAAATTAAAGACAGATTTTAAGCACTTTTCTTAGTTATATCTTATTTCTAAGATATACTGAAGTTTATGAGACTTTAATCATTTTCTAGATCATTTGCAAATACACACACTCTCACTCCATATGAATGATGAAAATTACTGTGGTAATTAAGTTGTTTTTGACAAACAGTTAAGTATTATTTGTATAAATTCTAAGGACAAGTTCTGATAAAAGTTCTGATGATTAAACTCTGAAGAAACCAGTTAGTATTTGTGTGAAGAATCACAGAAACAAACATTCACTTTTTGAGTACAGAAGCCATGTTCTGATGACCGTTAAATTCTGATAATAGTCAAGTTCTGATACAAATACTGATGAAAACTCTGATGCTGACGTGGCATTATTTAATTACTAGGCTTATTTTTAGTATTTACTGTAACAGTTATATTTTGTCAGAAAATAATTAAGTGAGATAAAAACAGTGATAATCATTTGGTTTATGGGTTACGTGTTTGTTTAGGTAACAACATGTGAGCAATAATTACTGCTTATTTATCATGCCCACTAACTACTGCTTTGACTATTTACTGGATGACAGGTGTAAAGTGTCTGTTTTACTTCCAAAGAGCCTTTGACTGGAAAGAGTATATATATTAGAGACAAAGGATTACCCAAATATTTTACTTTCTCTCTTACTTTATCTCTTAATTCTTTTACTCTCTCTCTCTCTCTCTTTTACTCTCTATTTTCTGACGGACTTTCTTACAGGCATTTTAACAAACACCTTGTGAACACACACTTTTTCACTTATTTCTTTACAAAAATGGCACCCAAAGATCTAATCTATGATGAAGCCAAGTTTATTCCTAATAACTACATGGCTATTCTTTCTAAGGATGAGGCTCCTTCAGAACTTCATTTTGTTCAAGACTTTCTTGCTCAAAGTGAAGTAGGCTATGCACTGACCCAACCCCAGGTTCTCTCAGGCAAGCAAATACTGGAATTTTAGAGGACTAGTATTTATGATGATGGTGGAAATGATGGGTCCCCAAGTATTTTCTTTACAACATAGGAGGATGAGCATGTGGTGACCTTGTCAACTGTTTTCCAAACACTACATTTTCTAGAAGATTGCACCGTCAATTCATCAGTTGAGGAGCCAGCTCTTCAACAAATGATGGCAAATCTAGGCTATGAAAAGTATTTGGCGAAGCTGGGACAATTGAAGAGACCCCACATCAGGAGGGAGTGGAGTTTTTTCTTTGACTGTATTACAAAAGCTTTGGCCAACAAGTGTTCAAACTTTGATGCTATACCAATCCTGAGCTAGAAAATTGGGTATGCTCTTATTAATCACACTTATTTTGATTATTCTAGTGTTGTGCTAGGTTTTATAGGTGATAGGATGAAAGAAGATAGCAACACAGTTTATTTTGCTAGATTCCGTCAACTTATATACAGTTTTTGTTGTTCTAATGCACCTCAGAACTTTAGTGATACAATTGAACCATTTAAACTTCATAAAAGGGCTTTCACAGACTTATTATCTACTGATAATAAGAAGGCTTTACTAAGACCCCTCTAAATTCCTCTATATGTTAAACAATTCTTAGTAAATGTTGATTCTCACACATACAGTACCATATATCCTGATGTTTCCTCTACACAACCTACCACCTCTCAACCTCCATCAACACAATCTTCACAACCACAACCATCACATCCTACCATCAGAACCTATTTCCAACCAGCACAATCCTCACAACCATCACAGCCTACCATCAAAACTTATTTCCAACTTCTCAACAACAACCATCAACACCTACAATCAGAACCTCATCCTCTAGGCCTAAAAGGAATATCTCTGTGCCTAGATCTCCACCAAGAAGAAAAAGAAGGATTATTCGAAGGGATGAATCTGATGAAGATGAACAGGTACACGTTCCCACATCAGAACCTGTAGAGTTAGAAGCTAAAAATGTAATTTTTCAGAAGGAAGTAGCAGGTGAAAAGATAACTCCTCAGAAGGAAATTGAAACTGAGGGTTCTGGTATTTCAAAGAGGAAAAGAACTTCAAGTTTGGATGCTGCACAAGCAACTCCTGCACTATCTAGAAGATCAAAGAAGATGAGAGCATGAAGGCATATGGCACAACCTGAATTTGAGGATGCTACAGATTCTGAGGAAGGGGATCAGGAATCTCTTATCTCAAAAGAACCTACAATCACTGAAGCCCTTCCAGCACCTGGAAACACTGTTCATGACACAGTGATTACACCTCCTGCCTCTCCTATCAAAGAAAATGTTCCAGTTCAAGATTCAGGATTAAGTCCTGAAATTGATATTCACAGGCTGAACATTACATCTGTCTTGTATATGGAAGCATCACAAGCAAAGGTGCAACTCCACCTGTTTCTCCAATAAATGCTGATATTCTAACTACTCAAATTCTGGATGTAGATGTTAGTGTAGGTGCCCTAGAGGCAATACATTATTTTTTTATAATCTTTATGTCAGTTGATCATTTAATAAATGTATTTATTAAGACCTTAATTACTGCGATATTTTGTTAGCATAATAAATGTCCTTAGAATCATGATACAAATTGTATAGTTTAAGTACATGACTTGAACTTGAGATTATATAATATATCATATTCTTAAAGGTCCCTAGTCGAGTATTATTATATAGGACAATAATAATACATAGATAGACTAGTATGTTGTTTGACAAGATAACCACATCTCATTGGTTATAAGTATGGGGATACTAAAGTCAATACATAGGTACATGTGAGAGTACATGGTACTGGACAGACCCACAGTGAGATTCTTCATGTTTAATAAAGTCATAAGAAAGACTCACAGTGATAATGGTGTAACGATCCTTTGACTTGAAATCATTATATTTCTATACGAGGATTAATATACTTTGACTACATTAAAAGTTACTTTTGATCGGGTGATGATAAAAGTGGAATCAGGTATATCATGAGTCGTATGAGAAATATGAATGATAGATAAAGGATTTAACCCTCCTATAATTATGAGAGATATTATTGGCCTCTTGATTGAGTGAGATTATAAAAGCATGGCCATGCTCAAATAATGATTTGTCTCGATAATCTACTCATGGATCAAGTAAACCCGGATTAAATGTTGAAGAGGATGACAAAATACATGCCTCGAGTTTAATCTATAATATGTATGGTTAAAGGGATTATATTACACGAAAAACATTAATCACGAAAGGTTTTATCTAATCACGATTTATTTATTGTTTAATTGGGTAACAATGATGTATTACTAGATACCGCTCATTGTTTATAATTTTATTAAAGAATAAAATTATTTCCAATTAAATAATATCCTATAGGGTCGCACAAATAGAGCACTTAATGGAATAGTTAATTTAAATTATGGATTTAAATTAATTGATGATTATTTGAATTTTATTATAATTAAGTAAGACTTAATTGAGATAATATAAATTCAAATTAAAAGGAATGTTTTTGCCCATAATAATTAAGTATGACTTAGTTATTAATTAAATAATAGAAATTCATTTTTATTATTTAATCCAATACCTACTAGGGTTGGGCTTTGCTGTTATGGGCCTTTTTGATCAGCCGTTATAAATACATAATGATAGGTTAAAGAGGCTTGTACGTTTTTGAGAAAACCCTAGCAGCAAAGAGAGGCAGAGGCAATTCAGATCGTCAAGAAGGAGGCTAGTACATCCATTCCGTAGTCAAGTTCGTGAGACGTTCTTGAAGGTGCTCGTGTGGATACCATATAGGTGTTTCTCCGAGAGGTAGACACAAAGCGTGATAGCTAGGATCTCCGTTGAGTTCGTGAAAGTTAAGCTCTTGAAAGGTATGATTCGTTATCTCCATAATCTGCCCTTAATTATACATGGATCCTGTTTTTGGGTTTTTTAATTTTTTTTTGTTTTATTTACGTTTATCCGCTGCGTTTTATGCCTTCGAAACCCAACAATGGCATCAGAGCTACGTGTATAAGGGGCTGATTTGGTTACATGTTTACTGTATTTTTACAAGTATGCATGTGTGATGAGTCTGCCATGATAACAGTTATGTTATATGAGTCTGCCATGATAACATTTATGTTATATGAATGATATAATGAATCTGTTAATGATCTATATGATGATACTAGTATGTTTAAGATCTGCCATAACTCATATGTATGCGATCTCTTAAAATATGTATACTGATACATGTTTTTGGTAACTGGGATATGGATCGTGTGTATACCAATACATGCTTCTGCAATAGTATTCTGATACATGTTTTGCTAGTATTCTGATACTTGATTTTGCAAAAATTTCCGCCATCGGGGGGCTCGCTGCTTAGGTCGATCCGCGTGCTTAGGGTTTCATTTTTAATTTGTGCTTATAACATATGCTTTGCTTATTTATTATTCTTCATTGGATCATGATAAGTGATAAATAGTATGTCATCTTTATATGATCTATCATGTTCTTTAATGGTTACTTGAGCATGGTGCATAGTTATGGCCTTCAGACCTTAGTTGTAATGGTTTATTCTTTTGGTTTGTAATAAATACGACTTGCATGTCGTTTTCTATTTGTAGTTGTTTTATCTCGAATGTAACTCGAGTTCTTTTGTAACTTCATTAGTTTAATTCTTAATGTAACATCCAAGAAGGACAAGGGAAAGAGGAGGCATCATATGGAGGCCAAGGAGACAATGGAAACAATAGAGAAGACATATGTAATAGTTATTTTTACACCATAGACTGACCTTGATCTTTTTATTAGCCTGAAAAGATCACATAGGATTGGGCCATAACTATTGCACGTTTACTTTACGCACTTTTAATATGATGTATAAATAGTATGTGTAGAGTAGAAAATGCATATTTTAATTAGATTAATGATGTATGTATGTATTAGATACATCACCCATGCCATGCCTTTAAACAAGATAAAATCTGTAATGACTCAAGATTTAAAATTAACAAACGATCATGAGATTCTCGTGTTTATGAAACACGGAATAAAATATGAATTTTCTTTATTTCTGACATGGGGCGATTTTGTCAACAACGGGTTCATAGAACTTGTAAGGCTGTGGGTTTTAAGCGAGACCGATGTGACTCCTCCACTACCTGGAAATCAAACCATTGACGAGTATTGATTTGAAGTATTTTATTCAAGGAAAAATTGGGAATCTCTTTATGATGGGATCATGATCGTTCTAAATTAAAAATCCCTAAGTAAAAATATTAAGTTTTAATCAGATGCTTTCCAATGAATGAACACTCATTAAATCCTAGATCGATAAGGGGAAGGGCTGTCAGTGGTAGGGGACTCCTATCTATCATGGTGAAATGCGACGAATATAAACGGTTATATTCGGACGTTGTATCATTGGGTCTAACTTAACTGAGTCATCATAATAAAGTGAATATAAACGGTTATATTCAACTATTATGAACTTAGAAGCATAGAGTTTGGTTAAAAATCTATTAGATAGATAAGATCAATTGTTGTTCACTAAATTATCCAAGAATTATATATGATATAATTGACAACTGTTGTCTATCTAAATAATTATGTTTTAAGGATACCAGTGGTTGACTTAGAACATGACGAAATATGGATCTTGGCTCACTAGAAAGATTTATGGGATATACTTTCCGAATTAATAGTTAGGGCTATTAATTTGAGAAAAAAATAGTGGGAGATATATTATGAATATATCATAATCATATGCACATAAAATTTTAACTCAGACAATCTAATATTTATTTTGCACTTTTATTATTGTAGATACTGAGTAATGGCAAACAACACAAACACCCTATCCGTACGTTCAGTCCTTGAGAAGGACAAGCTGACAGGAGGAAACAACTTCCTAGAGTGGCAGAGGTATTTGAGGATTGTCCTCAGGCAGGAGCGCAAGCTTCATGTCATTGATATTCCTCCTCCAGGCCCCCTTTCTGAGGGTGCTACTGCTGATGAACGAGCAGCACGCACAAGGGATGAGAATGATGCAAATGATGTTGCATGTCTTATGTTGGCAACTATGAGTGCTGAGCTTCAAAGACAGCATGTGCATATGGATGTATATACTATCAATGAGCACTTGCAAAGCATGTTTGCAAGCCAAACTCGTCAAGAAAGGTTCAACACGAGTAAGTCACTTTTTAATTGCAAATAAGGGGCGAGTGAACCAGTTGGCCCACATGTTCTGAAGATGATTGGTTACATTGAGTACCTTGAAACTTTGGGTTTCCCGATTGGTCCGGAAACTGGTATTGACCTAATCATGAATTCTTTGAACAACAAATTCACTCAGTTTGTTGTGAACTACAATATGAATGAATTTGACAAAACACCTACTGAATTGTTGCATATGTTGAGAACATATGAGACCAACATGAAAACAGCTGAACCTGCTCCCATACTGATGGTGGGAAATAAAGGTAAGGCCAAAGGGAAGGGCAAATGGAAGGGTAAGAAGAAGATTGGATCTAATTCTACACCCAAGCCAAAGTTAGGTCCCAAACAGGCTTTAAAGCCTAAAGGTGGTGTGGCCAAGGGTGTATGTCACTATTGTAAGAAAGATGGTCACTGGAAGAGAAACTGTCTAATTTACTTGGAGGATCTTAAGAAAAAGAAAGCAGTTCAGATTTCTGGATCAGGTATTTATGTTATAGAAGTCAATTTGTCTATTTCTACATCTTGGGTATTTGATACTGGATGTGCTTCTCACATTTGTATAAATGTGCAGGGCCTGCAGAGAAGTAGAACTTTGGCTAAGGGAGAAGTGGACCTAAGAGTAGGCAATTGAGCAAAAGTTGTTGATTTAGCTGTAGGGACTTATTATTTATCTATGCCCTCTGGGCTTGTTTTAGAACTAGAAGACTGTTTTTACGTGCCTGCGATTCACAGAAACATTATTTATGTTTCTTGTTTGGACAAGAAAGGTTTTTCGTTTACAATAAAGAACAACAGTTGCTCTTTTGCTTTGAATGATTTAACCTATGGTGTTGCGCGTTTATTTAATGGTTTATATGTTCTTGATTTAGATAACCCTGTCTGTAATATAGAAAACAAACGACTTAAAATGAATGACTCAAATCAAACATACCTCTGGCATTGTCGTCTAGGCCACATAAATGAGAAACGCATATCCAAATTACATAAGGATGGATACTTGGATAAGTTTAATTTTGAATCATACCAAGAATGCGAATCTTGTTTGTTTGGTAAGATGACTAAAGCCCCTTTCACTGGTAAGGGTCAAAGGGCCACTAAACGTCTGGAGCTAATACATAGTGATGTATGTGGCCCAATGCCTGTAATGGCAAGAGGAGGCTACTACTACTTCATAACATTTACTGATGATTTCAGTAGATATGGATATGTATATCTTATGAAGAAGAAATACGATTCTTTTGAAAAATTTAAAGAATACAAGGTTGAAGTAGAGAAGCAAATTGGCGGAGATGCAAGTATTAAAATCTTACGATCCGATCGTGGGGGTGAATACTTAAGCACCGAATTTAGAGAGTATTTGAAAGAGTGTGGTATTGTATCACAACTCACTCCGCCAGGAACACCTCAATAGAATGGAGTTTCAGAGAGGAGAAATCGCACCTTGTTGGACATGGTACGATCGATGATGAGTCATGCAGATCTTCCAATTAGTTTCTGGGGTTACGCTCTAGAAACAGCGGCTTTCACACTTAATCGTGTTCCTACTAAGAAGGTTCAAAAGACTCCATATGAGATATGGAAGGAGAAACGGTCAGGCATGAACTTTATGAAAGTTTGGGGATGTAAGGCGTTTGTGAAACATCAAGAATCTGACAAGCTTGGACCTAAATCCGAAGAGTGCATTTTTATAGGATTCCCTAATGAAACAAAGGCGTATTATTTTTATAGTCCTTCTGAGCAGAAAGTGTTTATTGCTCGAGATGCTTTCTTCATGGAAAGGGATTTTGTTTCCAAAAGAAACAGCGGGAGAACTATGGATCTCGATGAAGATCGAGAACCGCAAAATAGCATTGAACCTGAAGTGGAACAAGAGCAGAATAATAATAATGCTCAACAAACACAGGTTGTTCGTAGATCTGGTAGATTTCGCCATGAGCCAGAGAGATATGGATTTCTCATGACTCAGTGTGGTGATTTGATGCTCATAGATGAAGATGAGCCTCTCACATACCAAGATGCTATGAACAGTCCAGACTCTAAGAGATGGCTTGAAGCCATGAAATCTGAGATAGATTCCATGTACGAAAACCAAGTATGGACTTTGGTTGATCCACCTGAAGGGGTAAAACCCATAGGGTGCAAATGGATTTTTAAGAAGAAAAAGGGCATGGATGGAAATGTTCAGACCTATAAAGCTAGGCTGGTTGCAAAAGGTTTCAAACAAATTCATGGTATTGACTATGATGAAACTTTCTCACCAGTGGCTATGGTCAAGTATATAAGGATTTTACTTGCCATTGCAGCATTCCATGATTATGAAATCTGGCAAATGGATATCAAAAAAGCCTTCCTTAATGGAAGCCTTGAAGAGGATGTGTACATGACACAACCTGAGGTTTTTGTCGATCCAAGGAATGCTGGCAAGGTATGTAAATTGCGTCGATCCATTTATGGATTAAAGAAATCCTCTAGGAGATGAAATATCCGTTTTGATGAAATAGTCACACAGTATGGCTTTGTTCAAAACGAAGATGAACCGTGTGTTTACAAGAAGGTTAGTGGGAGCTATGTGGCATTCATAGAACTATATGTTGATGATATACTATTAATGGGGAATGACATACCTTCTCTAAAGGCTGTTAAGACTTGGTTAGGGAGCAATTTATCCATTAAAGACTTAGGAGAGGCATCCTACATTCTAGGAATAAGGATCTATAGAGAAAGATCTAGAAGGATGATCGGTCTAAGTCAGAGCACATACATTGATAAGGTTTTGCATCGTTTTGGAATGCGAAATGCAAAAAGGGGATATGTCCCCGTGTCTCAAGGGATAACGATCTCTAAGGACCAGTGTCCGAAATCATTGGATGAGAAGGACCACATGAATAAAGTTCCATATGCTTCAGCAATTGGATCAATCATGTATGCAATGGTATGCACTCGCCCAGATGTCTCGTATGCTTTGAGCATGACGAGCAGATACCAGTCTAATCCGGGTGAAGGTCACTGGACGGCAGTTAAGAATATTCTTAAGTACCTGAAAAGAACTAAAGATTCATTCTTGGTGTATGGAGGAGAAGAGAAACTCGTTGTGAAAGGTTACAGCGATGCAAGTTTCCAAACAGACAGAGATGTAACTGTATCACAGTCTGGTTTTGTGTTTTGTCTAAACGGAGGTGCTGTAAGCTGGAAGAGTTCAAAGCAAGAAACAGTAGCTGATTCTACAATGGAGGCTGAGTACATTGTAGCTTGTGAAGCACCTAAGGAGGCCGTTTGGATTCGAAAGTTCATTTCTGATTTGGGAGTGGTTCCATCGATCGCAGATCCCATTGATCTATACTGTGATAATAATGGAGCCATTGCACAGGCTAAAGAACCTAGATCACACTCCCGGGCTAAACATATACTCAGGAGATTTCACCTTATTCGAGAGATTAATGAAAGGGGTGATATACACATATATAAAGTGCACACAAATGATAACATTGCAGACCCACTGACCAAAGGCTTGTCGCAGCAGAAGCACGATGGTCACACTAGTTCCATGAGTATTAGATATATGGGTGATTGGCTCTAGTGCAAGTGGGAGATTGTTAGTGTAGGTGCCCTAGAGGCAATACATTATTCTTTTATAATCTTTATGTCAGTTGATCATTCAATAAATGTATTTATTATGACCTTAATTATTGTGATATTTTGTTAGCATAATAAATGTCCTTAGAATCATGATACAAATTGTATAGTTTAAGTACATGACTTGAACTTGAGATTATATAATATATCATATTCTTAAAGGTCCCTAGTCGAGTATTATTATATAGGACAATAATAATATATAGATAGACTAGTATATTGTTTGACAAGATAACCAGATCTCATTGGTTATAAGTATGGGGATACTAAAGTCAATACATAGGTACATGTGAGAGTACATGGTACTGGACAGACCCACAGTGAGATTCTTCATGTTTAATAAAGTCATAAGAAAGTCTCACAGTGATAATGGTGTAACGATCCTTTGACTTGAAATCATTATATTTCTATACGAGGATTAATATACTTTGACTACATTAAAAGTTACTTTTGATCGGGTGATGATAAAAGTGGACATCAGGTATATCATGAGTCGTATGAGAAATATGAATGATAGATAAAGGATTTAACCCTCCTATAATTAGGAGAGATATTATTGGCCTCTTGATTGAGTGTGATTATAAAAGCATGGCCATGCTCAAATAATGATTTGTCTCGATAATCTACTCATGGATCAAGTAAACCCGAATTAAATGTTGAAGAGGATGACTAAATACATGCCTCGAGTTTAATCTATAATATGTATGGTTAAAGGGATTATATTACACGAAAAACATTAATCATGAAAGGTTTTATCTAATCACGATTTATTTATTGTTTAATTGGGTAACAATGATGTATTACTGGATACCGCTCAATGTTTATAATTTTATTAAAGAATAAAATTATTGCCAATTAAATAATAGCCTATAGGGTCGCACAAATAGAGCACTTAATGGAATAGTTAATTTAAATTATGGATTTAAATTAATTGATGATTATTTGAATTTTATTATAATTAAGTAAGACTTAATTGAGATAATATAAATTTGAATTAAAAAGAATGTTTTTGCCCATAATAATTAAGTATGACTTAGTTATTAATTAAATAATTGAAATTTGTTTTTATTATTTAATCCAATACCTACTAGGGTTGGGCTTTGCTGTTATGGGCCATTTTAATCAGCCATTATAAATACATAATGATAGGTTAAAGTGGCTTGTACGTTTTTGAGAAAACCCTAGCAGCAAAGAGAGGCAGAGGCAATTCAGATCATCAAGAAGGAGGCTAGTACATCCATTCCGTAGTCAAGTTCGTGAGACGTTCTTGAAGGTGCTCGTGTGGATACTATAGAGGTGTTTCTCCGAGAGGTAGACACAAAGCATGATAGCTAGGATCTCCGTTGAGTTCGTGAAAGTTAAGCTCTTGAAAGATATGATTCGTTATCTCCATAATCTGCCCATAATTATACATGGATCCTATTTTTGGGTTTCGAATTTTTTTTTGTTTTATTTACGTTTATCCGCTGCGTTTTATGCCTTCGAAACCCAACAGTGGAAACAGATGAAGTTGTACCAGAATCTCCCATTGCCACCCACAAACTTGTGTTGTCAGCTCCAGTAAACACACCAGCTTAAACTCTTCGAAAGGAGGCACTGATTAAAAAGTTTGTTGAACAAGATGCTCCTGTTCCTTGGGAAGAAACTCATAGAGGAGTTGAGTGGACCAAAAAGTGGAATGAATCTGATTTCTTTCCAAGCTCCAAAGTTCAGTCAGATCATATTGCTAAAGTTGATGAGTTGATGACAAATTCTGATTTTAAAGCTCAACTTAAAGTCACAGTTCTCGGTACTAAAAGTCTTCAAGGTCCACACTCCACAACTCATGCTAAGGTTGATAGACTACATGAAAATGCTCATAAGCTGGACCTGATGCTCAAGCTAGATAAAAACAGGTTTATTAGACCTATTCATGAGAAAGTAGAGGCTATTGAGAATGTTCAAGAAAAGCAACAGGCCCAACTAACTGAGGTCCTGTAAAATCAAGCTTCTCAACAAGCTCAACCTAATGAAATTCAATCTTCAGTAGAACTTCTTCTAACTTTACTCCTACCAGATGATGCCAAAAAGGGGGAGAAGGTAGTTAAATAAAAATGCCCAACTAGTCAAGTACTGAAGAAGAAGGATGATGAAGCAGATGACGAGGGAAATCCTAGCAAGGGTAGAGGTCAAGTTAAGGGTCATGGGCAAAGCAGCAAAGTTTCATCACAGAAACTGATTTCTGATTCAAGCAAATCTTCTACACAGAAGATTTCAAAGTCTGATATCATGTTCTGATCTTCTTATTCAAGCTGAAAGTCAAGACTCTCAGAAGTTTTTGTAAACTCTGAAGCTCAAAGAAAGGGAGAATACAGTCTATTATAAAGATCCCAAGATTCAGACACTTGATGAAGAAATTGCTAGAAGATTATTTCTCAAGCATAATCATGGAATGGATTTAGAGACTATAAAGGTGGAAGAAGCTAGATTTGCAGCTGAGAAGACAAATCTTAAATCTAAAGCTTCTGATGCAAAGAAACCTCCAAGGCCTAAGGCAAAAGGCATTGTGATCAAGGAGAAGTCAATTTTCGAGGCTTCAAATCCCAAGGCAAGATCACAAATTGAGATTGATTTAAAGGATAAAGGGAAAGTAAAGATTGATGAACCAATAAAGACACAATAGATGAAGATTCCTCAAATCCTGATGAAACCAGTGTGCAAAATGGTTCAAGTTTTTGATGATACAGCTGCTAAAGATGAAATTGTTGAAACTCTGAAAAGAAGGAAGATAACAGAAGAATATAAAACAACCTCTGACATAGCTCAAGTTGTTCAGAGTGAAGAACAGCAAACTATAGAAGAAACAGGAAATTCTGATCAAATCATCAAGACATCAACCTCTGATAGTGCTCAAGTTGATTTGTACAAAATGACAGTTACTGATAAGAGAAAACTCCTATGGAAGAATGTTAATCCATCATATCCTAAGAAAAGTCAATTGTTATCTGATTTCATGACTGTTGGATTGAAAGCCAGAGAAGCAAGAGAAAGAGCTGGATTAGGTTCTGAAGAAGCCAAGATCAAGACAGGAGTTGAAGTACTTACAAAAGATCCATTTTTGTTAACTGACAAACCTCTTGAAGAAGTTACACAAAAACACCTTGATAAGGTTATATCTGTTCAAGTGGTTTTGGATGCTCATGATAAAAGTAATGTCAAAGAAAATCTGATTTTGTTTCTTGATGATGGAAGAACATACAGAATCTCAGAATCAGAAGTGTTGAACAAATCTCTGAAAGAACTTCAATTCTTTCTTTATCTTTTAGAGATAAAGTTTGAGATTACCAGGAGATGGTCGAATTTCATCATGAAGACCATAAGGGATAAAGCAAGAATTTCTGGATTAAGAGTTACATAATTCAATCCAAATATAGTTGAAGATGATAGAAATGAAATTCCAATGAAGAAGAATTCTGCTAAACTTGAAGTTATTCTGAAAGAGAAATGCATGTGCTATAATGAAGACTCATCTCATCCAAGAGTAATCAGACTTGGTGTTGGATTAGAAAGAACTCATATTACAACACTTAGTACTGCAATCTATCAGATTGGAAGTTAAGTTGAAGAGATGAAGCAAGTCAAAGCTATAATAGCTCAAGTCCTGAGGAATGCAGAAGAGAAGCTGATATCAAACTTTGTCAAGAATCATTTTGGATTCAGATTGACTCAGTAAATTTGGTAAAAGCTACAAGGACTGTAAGTTGTAGTTAGTTGTCTAATTAAACTCTCATTGCATTTATACTTAAATGTTTTTGAGATCATCAAATCTATTAACTTGTATATTTTTCAAAATTTACAAGTTGGGGGAGATTGTTAGATATATTTGAGATGTCATGTCTAATCTATTGTGTTTAGTTTCAGAACTTAATATCAGGACTTACTGGAAATCAGAATTTACTGAAGTCATAATTTATATCATTACTTAAGGTCGTCAGGATTTATATCAGGACTTAAGTGCGGATACTTCAGATAAGGAAAGCAGCTTGTTTACAGGAAATGATTGTGACTAAAACAATAAAAGATATGCATGAAGAGTTAGAGGACTAAAAGACTTGTAGAAGATAATATCTGATTGATATATTTTAGGAGACAAAATTATATTTCATATCAATTAGAAGATATCTTGTAACTGTGTACTATATAAACACAGCTTAGGGTTTACACTATATGTGTTATCATTCACGAGAGAATATTATTCATTGTAACCCTAGCAGCTCTTAGTGATATTGTTCATCACTGAGAGAGAACAACTGTTATATTGTAACAAAGTTTCTTATATTGAATATACTTGATTATTGTTACATACTTGTGTTGATAAATCGATTTGATTGTATAAACACTATATTCAACTCCCTTCTATAATGTTGTGCGACCTAACAAGTGGTATCAGATCTACTCTGTTGATATACAAACAGTAAGATCCGATTTAGAATCATGTCTGAAGAAACACAAACTCCAACCAAGCCCACCAAAACTCAAGACACTCAAAACAATCAAACCTACAGTTGATATGAAACTATTAGGGTTCCCAGACTGAGAGCATCTGAGTATCCTATATAGAAGGTAAAGATGGTTATGTTTCTGGAAGCCATAGATCCAGAATATCTTGATAGAATTAATGATGGACCACATATGCCTACCAAGCTCTCATTTGTATTTGATGATCAACCAACAAAGGTTATACCAAAGGAGAAATATGATTACACAGCTGAAGACATCTCATCTATTGCCAAGGATGTCAGGGTAAGGCATTTGCTGCATAGTGCAATTGACAATGTCATGTCAAACAGGGTAGCTGGATGCAAGACTGCAAAGGAGATATGGGATGCTTTGGAGACAAGATGGCAGGGAACTGAAGCCATCAAAAAGAACACGAAGACAATACTCACACATGAGTATGAGCACTTTGACTCAAAATTAATGTTTGTTCATATATTTAGGGTTTTGTGATGATATTGAATGGTTTTTAATCTTCAATTAATCTTTCAAATTAATTTTGAGTTTGAGAAATTATAGCAGCAAGTTGTTTCATGGAATATGTAAGGTTTTTTTTTGTTTTATACTCTATCTTAAGGTGCTATACTATAATCTAATTTTACATTTGAATCTTTCTATAGACTATAGTGCTGCTCATAGCTCCTCTAGTAATTTTTTTAAAAATATTGATATAATTTCGCATGCATATAGTTTTTTTTCTTTTCCTGTATGTAGAGATATTAATTTTACAGTAAAATAAAAATATTTTTGCATTTTGTTAATAGAATCAAAAACATCTAGAATGGAAGCAACACAATCTCATTAAACTGGTATTTTTTGTATATTTTGATTTTATATAGAAGGTTGTTTCAGTGAGGTGATTCCCATCCTAACAGACAAGAAAATTTTTTAATTTGATAGAAACTATAAAATCTCAAAATTTACCCTACAACGTTGCTTAGACTATTACAATCTCCAAATTTGATAAAATTTAAGTTATGACCCATTATTACGCAAAATATCATAGGACAATGATCGGAGTGGAATGTTTTTTATGAAAATTAAGTTTAGGCATATTAATGCAATATTCGTTTAATCATGAATATATTAATAGTCAATGTGTAACTTTTTATTATGAATGAACGTAACTAAAATTTACTTATGGTGATGGTAAAAAAGTTGTTGTCTAGAGTGGTTCTAGAGTTTTAATATTTTTACCATGACCTCGTCTACTTGAAATATAATCTTACTAATTTAAAAACCGTACATTACGGTGGTGGTGATGTTAATAGTGGTCAAGCCGAGTCAAGTACATACTTACCATAAATGACATAATTGCTCAAATCTGAATAATAAGTTTTTGCTTAGAAGTAAGTTTTTAGTGATAAGTTGTTTGTGACGAACAACCTGTAAATTAATTTGGACTTGTAATTTATAATTAATGTACAAGTAAGTGAGAAGAGAAGATCCTAAATTAGCATATCTTCACTATTATATCTCAAAACTCTTACTAAAGTGCATATATATGCAAGAGCAGCTAGTAGTTATGTTATGGACCTGATTGAGCTACGCCGAGTTCATTGTTTCTCAGGTCAGAATAAAAGAGCGGATATAATTATATTAAATTCTAGTTCTAGTGATTCTACAAGCTTCAGAGCAGTAGAAGATTCACTTTCTAAGAGAAAGGTATATTCAACATTCTATATAATTTATAAATTTGTTGAGCCATTTATAATTGATCTAAGTGTGTGATTTTTTTTATTTAGGACATACTAATGTGAATATCAATTTTGACTATTCTTTATTTAGTTTAGGATGCATATTAATGTGAAGTGTAGGTGCAATTTGTCTCAGATTTTTGTTCATTCGTCTTTCCTATGGTCAAATATCCTTTTGTTGAGATTTTCTAGTTGCATTGCTCTTGAAAAGAAAACAGAAAAATAAAGGACAACCGACAGGTAAAACATATTCCAATCATATTATGAATTTGCAAAGCAAAAGATATCTTAATTTCTTAGAGTTGAATAATTGACTATAACATTAACTAAGAATTATTTCAGATGTTCATATGAGTTGTTGGGGAGATATTTTCTAGGGAATTATTAAATTCTTGATTTTGGACTTAGAAAATATTGATTGGTTTTGGAAGCATTAAGAATCCTAAATTTGAGAATATTATTGGAAATAAATTATAAATAGGCATTCTCTTTTTGAGCAGCAGTATATAGGTGGTACCAGTACAATTAAGGAAAATATTGTTGATGAAATAATCATGGAATCATTTAGAAATATGTTTCATACCCCAACTTGTTGGACTCATCCGTATTGTTTAGCTATTGTATAGGCAAAATTTTATTTGACAGTATTGGAGAAATAGAGAAAGGGACAGGATAAGGTCCATGGGTTTTGACCTGTAAAATAAAGAAAGTTAGATCATTCTGGAGAATGCGTAAAGAAAGTTAGAAAAATTAGTAATACCACAAATTTACTAGTCCAGCTTCCCCTTGGTATCTTGTGAAATACAACACTTCAAGTAATATTTTCAAGGGGTTTTGAAATAGAAAAAAGTTTTTGTTGCATATCATCAAATGCATTTGATCCATTCTCTGTGGACGTGTGGGATTCATTCAAGAGCTTTCTGTGACACGTACTACTTTTTGCAGTTCGTTAATGAATTACGTTTGGCGAGGCTTCTTTGCAAATATTTACTATTTGAAACTAGTTTTATGTTTCCACCTTACATGATTTTGGTAGGGCATGCCATTGTAATTTCATATTGATAGTGTTTAATTGATGACTTTTTCTCCACTATTTAAGGTTTAGTTGTATTTAGTTTAAAATTTAATATACCTAGGGATGATTTAGTTTGAGACGAATCTATGGGTAAGATAATTTAGGTTATTCATAAGTTTGAAGACATTTTTCTTTGTGTATATCATAATGTATGTATAATCTACTAATGTGTAGATTGTAAGAATATAATATGTGTATTACTTTATAAGATTATTTGGAGTACTTTTTAGCATAATTTGGACTATAGAATTTTTGCGCATGCATGATTGTATTTGCTGAAATGTTTGAAGAATTTTTTAATAGTTTTTGGTCTGCAAAATCTGCAGGCTTTTGCTTCAGTTCTGTATAAAATTTTAGTAATTTTTTGATTGCTCAATCTGCAGATTATTGCATCAGTTTTTCTGCCGAATTTAACAGTTTTTAATTTACAGAATCTGGAAATTATTTCAGGTTGATCAGTTGATTTTTTCTGGTTATGAAATATGGGCGATGAGAGTTTACATTTTGAATATCTGTTGTGGAAGACATGCTTGTACATAACAAGACTAAGTCATCTTGACAACCATAAGAATAAGTTGTATGATAACTCAATTGTATTATGTAATTGTAATTTTTAAGTCTGTAAAAATGCTAAATAGTTTAGACTGGAGGTTTTTCACTAAACAGCCTCTAAGTTAAAGAATAAATTATGGAAGAAGATAAATCATGATCATGTCTCAGAGAGAGGTATAGATGCTTGAAGATGAATAATATTGTTCTAGAAAAAATATTCTAGGTTAGATATCAACGAGTCACAGATCAAGGAATGTAGAGAAGTATGTCGAGATGTATGAAATGACTTGTAGAGAAGTCCCAAGAAATATCGACAAGTCAATTTGCATCTAGAGAACTGAAGATATCGAAAAGTCAATCTGCATGTAGAGAAATGAAGATATTGACAAGTCAAAAAGTCCATGTAGAGAAGTAGAGATATCGATAAGTCAATTCATCATGTAGAGAACTGAAGATATCGACAAGTCAAAAAGCTCATGTAGAGAACTAGAGATATCGACAAGTTAAAAAGCTTATATAGAAAATTGTAGATATCGACCAATCATTCTACTTGTAGTGAGATGGGGACCTCGACAAGTTAAAAGGCTATTGTTAAGTGGCATTTATGTCCACTTAGAATGCTATAAGTATTAGTAGAGGAAGAAGTTCTTGCTAAGGAGGAGAAAGAGAACGCTGGATAAAGAGGAGGAAAAAGTTTTAGTAGAGGAAGAAGTTCTTGCTAAGGAGGAGAAATTTGAAGAAGAAGCTCTTGTTGCAATGGGTGAACCAGAAGCAAATACAAAGGCTTAGATGGACTACTCTCAGCCGAAAATCATTGATATTCAGTTTAGCATTGTTAGACCATCCATCATGGCTAACACTTTTGAAATCAAGGCTAGCATGATTCGGATGGTGCAGAACTCAGTTCAGTTTGGGGGTTCTCTAACGGAAGATCGCAACATGCATATCAGAGATTTCATCGAGATCTCCGACACTTTCAAAATTAATGTCTCTGAAGATACTATTAAGTTAAGGCTATTCCCATTCTCTATGAGAGATAAAGCTAAGTGTTGGATATATTCTCTACCAACATGCTCAATCACCAAGTGGGAAGATCTTGCTCAGAAGTTTCTCACTAAATTCTTCCCTATGGCGAAGACAACTGCAATCAGGAATGCTTTTACTCAATTTGCGCAGTCAATCAGGAGAATCTTTCTGTGAAGCTTGGGATCATCATAAGGAGATGCTTAGGAAGTGTCCTCATCATGGGATGCCTGACTGGATAATTATTCACTGCTTTTATAATGGATTGGGTGCAACTTATGGACCCATGCTTGATGTAGCATCAGGTAGAGCCTTGTGCGCTAAGAGCTAAGATGAAGATTATGATTTGATTAAACTGATGGCTACTAATGAATATCAGAATCCTTCTCAGAGACTAACTCAAGGCAAAATAGCAGGAATTCTCGAGGTAGATGCTGCTACTTCTATAGCTGCTCAGCTTATAGCTTTGACGATGAAGGTGGATTCTTTGGCTAATTATGGAGTTAATCAGATCACTAGTGTCTTTGAGCTTTATACTGGTGCGCATGAGACAGTGCAGTGTGCTATTTCTAGCGAATCAGCTCACTTCGCGAGCAACTTTTAGAGGTCACAGCAACCAGTCCTAGCCACCTATCATCCCAACAACTGCAATCATCATAACTTCAGCTGGAACAACACTAAGAATGCGGTACAGCATCCTTATCAGCTGTATGCCGCAAAGCAATACTACCCTCTTGGTTATCAACAACCGCAATACGCACCAAGACAACAACTCTAACTGCAACAATCTAATGAAAAATCTGAATTAGAGGAGTTTAGGCTAATGTGTAAGAGCCAAGCGGTTTCTATCAAGACTTTTGAAAATCAAATTGGGCAGATTGCCAATGCCTTGCTGAATCGATAACCTGGTACACTCCCTAGTGACACGAAAGTGATAGGAAAGAATCTGAAGGTTGTAAGCCAAGAAAAAGCTCAAGTTCAAGAATCTGAAGATATGGCTGAAGAAGAAGTGCAGAAGGAAGCAGAAGTTGAACCAAGGAAGCAAAATATGGAACACACTCCTCCCGAGGGTAATACATGGGAGAAACAGATCTATCCTCCACCACCTTTTCCTAAGAATCTACAGAAGCAAAAGTTGGATAAGCAGTTTACAAAGTTTCTTGAGGTGTTCAAGAAACTTCATATCAATATACCTTTCCCTGAAGCTCTTGAATAGATGCCTAGCTATGTCAAGTTTATGAAAGATATTCTCTTTCGAAAAGTGAAGCTCAATGAAATAGAGACCGTTGCTCTCACGGAGGAATGCATTGCTGTGATGGAACAAAAGTTGCCTCCGAAGCTTAAAGATCCTAGAAGCCTCGCTATTTCTTGCACCATTGGAAAAGGGTCATTCGACAACTGCTTATGTGACTTGGGAGCTAGCATTAATTTGATGCCTTTGTCTATCTTCAAGAAGTTGGACTTACCTGATCCAAAGCCTACGTATATGACCTTACAGTTGGCCGAACGTTCTACGAGGCATTGTGGAGGATGTCTTGGTCAAGATGGACGAACTCATCTTTCCTGTATATTTTGTAATTCTTGATTTCGAGGAGGATAAGAAGATTCCCATAATCTTGGGAAGACCATTCTTGGCTACGGGCCGAACCTTGATTGATGTGCAGAAGGGTGAGCTCACTATGTGAGTACTGGATCATGATGTGACTTTTAATGTGTTTAATGTCATGAAATTCCCCACTGATAATAAGGAGTGCATAAAAGTGGAGTTGGTCAATTATGTGGTTATTTCAGAACTTGATCAAATGTTAAGGTCTAATGCCTTAGAGAAAGCCTTGTTGGGAAATTCAGATAATGAAGATGACAAAGGTGATGACAGTTGCAATATTTGAATGCTTCTCACTGGAAGCGAATGATGGATATGCCATTTGAATCACTTATATTGGAAGAGCTGAAAAATTCTCCAAAGTGCCTCAAGTCATCTATTGATTAATCTCCTACACTCGGGTTTAAACCATTGCCTGAACACTTGAGGTATGCATTTTTAGGTGATGCATCTACTTTACATGTTATTATTGCATCTGACCTTTCAGGTAGTGATGAGGATAAGTTCTTGAGGATTCTGAGAGAGTTCAAATCGGTAATTCGATGTACTATATCAGATATCAAGGGAATCATCCCTTCTTATTGCATGCATAAAGTTCTGCTAGAGGAAGGTAGCAAGCCAACTGTTGAGCAACAAAGAAAGCTTAATCCGATCATGAAAGAAGTTATGAAGAAGGAAATTCTCAAGTGGCTAGATGTAGGGATCATCTATCATATTTCTGACAATTCTTGGGTGAGTCCAGTTAAATGTGTGTCGAAGAAAGGAGGCGTCAAAGTTATTGTTAATGAGAAGAATGAGCTCATTCCTACTCGAACAGTCATAGGGTGGAGAGTTTACATGGATTACAGGAAGCTGAATAAAGCTACGAGGAAGGATCACTTCCCTGTTTCGTTTATTCATCAGATGTTTGACAAGTTGGCTAGGCATGAGTACTATTGTCTTCTGGATGGCTATTCAGGTTATAATCAAATTTGTATCACTCAAGAGGATCAAGAAAAGACTACCTTTACTTGTCCATGTGGTACTTTTGCTTTAAGAAGATTTTCTTTGGGTTGTGTGGTGCACCTGCCATATTTCAGAGATGCATAATGGCTATCTTCTATGACATGATTGGTGAGAATGTGGAGGTATTTAAGGACGATTCCTCTAGGTTCTGTGATTCTTTTGACGAGTGCTTGCAAAATCTTGGCACCATTCTTAAAAGGTGTGTTGAGACCAATCTGGTTCTCAACCGGGAGAAATGTCACTTTATGGTGTAACAGGGCATCATTCTTAGGCACAAGGTCTCTAGTATAGGTCTTGTGGTGGATAAAGTCAAGGTGAGGGTCATTGAAAACCTTCCTCTACCAATTTCAGTTAAGGGAGTCCGCAACTTTCTTGGCCGTGCGAGTTTCTATCGGCGTTTCATCAAGGACTTCTCTAAAATCTCTAAACCCTTGTACAATCTTTTAGAGAAAGATGTCCCTTTTAAGTTTGATGACGAGTGCCTAGCTGCTTTTGAGAGCTTAAAAAAAGTTTGATCACGACACTTGTCATTGCACCTCTAAAACAAGATTTGTGTTGATGCATAATTGATCACGAGCGTGCTCTTTAATACTCGAGTTATTAAGTTCATAGGGGACTTTTTGCCTAGTGACCTAAGGCTTTTATAGTCTTGGATCCACTAACCTAACGCTCGCTACATGGGTATTATTGCATAAGTCTTTTGTGGACCTCATTCATTATACAATCAAATAAGCATATTTGTGATTGTTTAGGTGTTGTGAATAAAAGCATGAATCCATGTAATAACTCTGATATAAGAATTGAAGTATTGTGAGTCATTTTGAATTTAGCGTTTATTCTATTTATAACCATGTGATTGCCTTGATGAGTAGTGAGTCATGATTATTGATCTAGTTGTGATAGTATATATTTTAAGCATTTGCAAACACGCACGTTTCTGGCTTGTAAGTTGATTTGTGGGATTTGAATTGATCTTTGTGTGAATAACTGCATTTGTTGAGATGTTGCTCATTGGTTGGTTTAGTTAATCTGAGGGGATCATTGCATTCATGTAGTTGCATTCATGCATTTTTATTTCTTGTTATTTGAGTCTGTTTATGCTTGAGGATAAGCATCGGTTCAAGTTTGGGGGTGTGTTAAGTGGCATTTATGTCCACTTAGAATGCTCTATAAAGGCTTGAATTGGTGTTTTGTACTCAAGTTGTTTGTGTTTTTGATGCGTTTTTGTAGTGTTTTGCATTTAAGGCATAAATAAGGGATCATGGAGATTTAACATTTCTTTGGTGCTAAATTGGTGTTAGGAAGGTGTCCTGGGAGTTTGCTCCTATAATGTCATCAAGGATCAGCAAATAAAAGAAAGCAAATTAGTTTTTCTAGAATGCCAACGTGCTCTCGCTGTGCTAGCGTACGACCGTGCCAGAGAAGCAGAAGGACAGCGCGCCCGCGCTGATGAAGCGCGCGCCCGCGCCGAGTCGAAAGCTCAGAATCCTGTTTAAGTACAAGAGTGATTTTCTGGACTTCTCTTCTGATTGGGCTGCTATATATAGACAACTTAAAGATGTTTTTCGTAACAAAGCTTAAGGAGAAGACAACTAGAAGACCTCGGAGCATAAATACCACCAAGGCGAAGAGGATCTAGTTTATTCTTGTGATTTTTTATTTTAAGTTCTAATCTTGGATGCTAGTTTTCTTATTTTGTTGAACCTATACTCTTGTTTAACGTACTTGATTATTATTCAGTTTATTAAAGACTTAGTTTATTATACCATTCTTTTATTGGAACCCACGGTGATGATGAGTTCGGTTATGGGCTAATCGTTATTATGGGGTTCTCGCGGATTTACTATAGATTTCAATAGTTAATATATTTTGATACCTTAGTGTACGAAAAATATATGATATCCTAGTATTGGTTGTGCTTATTCGTCTTATGAGCGTCACGATAGATAGCGTGTTAATCTCTATTTAAGTGAAAGTGAATATAGGGGTTTAGAATATACCATGCTAGCATAGGTTCATGTATTTGATAAGCATGATTCATAGGTAATTTTAACAATCTTACTTGCCTATGTAATCACGATTGATAACTTGTTCATTAAACCGTTATGTTGTCAAATTCTATAAACATGTTAATTGGTGTCTATTCAGCTTCTATCTCTTTTATGAATGTCTGGTAGTAGGGTATTTGTACAAGGAAAGTTGGTGCTTACTAGTTTTGTGTTTTCTGATTAGAATCATCACCATTGCATGCTAAGGATAAGAACAAAAAGGCTACTGAATGAAGTAGTAATGAAGTTAGAATCCCATATTTGTGTTATATAAGTAAATCACCCTTTTAATCTCTTAGTTAATTGCATGTTAGTTAATAATCTTAGTTATAAACAATCTCAACTTGTTATCACCTTAGTATTGAATAATAACCATGCTATCGTTGCATAAGTACATTAATTGAAATTAACCTAAATCAGTCTCTATGGGAACGAACTAGAATTAATTCAATATTACTTGCGATCGTGTATACTTGCGTGAATATTAGCGCCTATTTTCATCCTTACAGCTGTGTAGAGAATTTGAGATATGAATAAGTCATTTTACTGAATATTAAAATTATTTTATGTTCAATTATACTGAATACTTATTGTTGATTTATTGATTATAAATTTAAGTCAGAAATAGAGATTAACCGGCTAATGAAAGTATATTGTGAATGGCATGTGCTTCTGGACAAAGGCAAGTTTACTCTATCCCCTTATTCATGCTTATTAAATTTTAAAAATCATTTCATTTTATGTTTATTTATCTTGAGAATATATTTTCCTTCTAAATCCTGAAAAATATGGACGTGTTATCCCCTTTGTACATAGAATATTCATTTGGGTAATTTATCTCTTTGAATAATGATGACTTTAAATCTAGGTGTGTTTATTTTTTTTGAACCACCAAATTTTATTGTCATTAGTTGGATCCGTGTTTGAGATTAACCTTATGAATCATTTGATACCATTGACCTAATTGCGCATATGAAATTTCCAAAATCTTAGTATTATTTAACGTTGGAGCCATCTTTAAATATTTTATTTTATTATAATTTAGCAAGCAAAGGTTGTTTATCATTCAAGTAACCCAAACCTTATTTAATATCGATTATTCTCAATATTTTGAGAAGATCAATATTTTAAATCGTAGTTCATTATCTTATTCGTAACGAACTGTATTCTTAAAAGTACAATTGGTTTATCGTTCTAGCCAGTACTATATTTCATTATTTTATTGATTTTGATGCTTGAATTTTATTATTCAAATTTTGAAAATGTTCATTCAACGGTGAATATCTTACTCAGAGAATAGTCAACATGGGAGGTGCCCATGGTTTGAAATTGTTTATCCGAAGTGCGGATATTATAAATTTTATTGTTTGGCTCAAGTGAAGCCATGGGTTCAGGTGGGACCCATTATATATGCTAGTATTGAAATGTTTGATGAATCTACAATGAGCCATGAACAGGGCGAGCGCAGTATTCACGCGGAGAATGGTACTCTTCCGTGTTAATTGATCGCATCACAAAGGTACCTAGGATGGAAACGAACAGATTCACATCTTGTGATTATTTTGATCATGTGCCCTTGATGAGTTTGCTTCCTTTATTCGAAAAGCAACTTGAATTTGAAATTTTTTCATGGAAATGTTATATTTCATAATATTCATTGTCATATTTTTGCACTTTTATCCTTATTTTGTGATGTACAACTTTCACTATTTATTATTCTATTATTATTGGATATCTTGCTGAGCATGTAGATTGTCATTCTTGTTATTTTTTAAAATCATATACAGTAGAATATGAAATGAAAGATTATGACGAGTAACAGAGGTAGAGGAAAGGGAAAAGTCAAACAAGATTATCCTTAGTTGAACGGTTCGACACAGAAGATGCAGTTTCGAGCTTATCTAGTATTTTAATAATTTCAAATATGCACACTTATTAGTTTGTATTAAGACATTTATGGATATGTAACAAGTGATAATTAGACTCCATCTCGAGACAATGGAGTGGTGTTCCCCTACTGAGATATTTAATCTCATTATATATTGCAATAATGCAGGTTTCACCATATGGTACTCTCATGACACACATTCTCAAGGTGGAGGATTTTGGGTCGTCATAAATTAAAATTTAATATTCTAATAAAATAATATATGTGTGAGTTATTTATTTTTATATTTATAATACATGAGGGTAATGTTTGTTAATTTTATTTTTTTCATTTTTTAAAAAATGTTATTATATCTTTAATCGTAATAATTTTCCTTAATTTTATATTATTTACTTTAAATATATACGTAAATATAAAAATATAAAATCTTTATCATGAAAATATATTTTTAATAAAATACATGTTTATTTGAATATTACTAATGAATATAGCTAACATCACTAAAAGAATTTCTTTGCCCATTCAATAAAATTATAGATAATGTTGTTTTATCTAACAAGTTTACATAATAGCCTTCAAGATTCTCTTATGTAGGTTAATTACAAAATTTTTGATAACCCCTTTTAATTGATTACTTGCATTTTTACAGGAATAGGTGATTTAAAATCTTGTTATCTCATATCCACTTGAATATATGAGCACTATATTTTTTAATATGTTAAAAAGACTTTATAACTATTGTAGTGTATTTGAAATTTTTATTTAATAATAAAGAATTGTACCATACAGTAGAACAAGAATTACATAAGCAAATATTTATGTAAATTTTAGTGTCAAGGATATGTTCTAGTAATATGCTAAATTATAAAATGTTTCCAAATTTTTTTTGTATTATTTTAGATTTGTTTTTTATTGTGTTAAAAAATTTACATCTTTACATGAAATAAATAATTAAAATATTGGGTATCTCCCATTTTAAAAATTTTATTTTTCTTAACATATATAATAGAACAAGTAAAAACATAAAATTTTATGTTTTAGTATCACATTAAAAATTGATATCATAGTCAATATGTACTCCTTACAAAAGTAAACAAAAAAATTATTATCTAATCAAAAAGTTAGAGACTTTTAAATGTATATGCATTAAGTTAAAAAATAATTTTTACTTCAAAAATATAATATTTGTTTATTTTTAAGTTGTGCACTCCAAGTATTATTTTAAGTAAGGTGTAAAATATTACTTTTATTTCCTAGAAAATCAATTGTGTTTATTATTTGATCAAAATAAAAAATCACAAGCACATATTCCGCCATTTAGATATGAAATTAACCTTATAAAAATGCTATATTTTTTTAATCAAATTTTTTACATTTTAAATTGAAAGTATCCCAATGTTATTAATGTAATAGCAAGATTATTTTTATTCATGGGCGCTTATTTTTCCCTAGCTATAGGGAAAAATGGTACATGAAAAGAATAAAGTTGTTAATTTATATGAGCAGTTTTGATTTTAACCATCCAATTCATTCACATTGCAATAGAATCCATATCATACTTCATCACAATCGTTGATTTGTGTTAGGGTTTTATCTTGACCGTCCAATTATTTGTTAGGACTCTATATAAGACTAACATTGAGCCTCATCTTTGCATCATAAAAACTTCTGCCTCCTCTCTGCATTATGCATCTGCCTCTCTTCCCCTCTTTGTGAAATCCATAACCATAAATTCATATCAATTCAATGCCCCTTCTTCTTTTTCTATGCGATTAAGCATATATCTTCTCATATATGTTTATTAGAAAAGTCTTCTTAACCATTTTTGATATTCATTACTCTAATTTCAATTTTTTCAATCCCTGATTTGTAAATGTTGAGGGGGTAATTTATGTGTGAAGTCTTGTTACTCGGATCCACTCCAACAGTGTAAGAATTTAGTTCTGTTACTTTGTTGAAAACAACTTTATGTGTAGGCATCTAGTTTTGTTATACAAACTTATCTTCAATTTTGTTGTAAATAATTTTACGAAATACTAATCATATTTCTTATATTTTCTTATAATTTTGGAGTAAACAATGAAGAAAATGCTCCAAAATTAACATATGCAGCCTTTCATGCCTTTCTTCCTGGAATGAGAACAAAGATTACAAGAAAGATTAGTGACAGGAGCTTTTACAGGTTCTGGCATTGTATTACATTTGGTATTTACAATTGCTTTGTATTTAGAATTGATAAAATATTTATTAATTTAAAGAAATTATTTGTTTATCAATTATTGTACATGATTATTTATTGATAAATAAATATTCATTATTTTATGAATAAATAGCAATTTTCAACTCTAAACCCAATATTTTACATCATATGATATCCACTTTACAATTTTCGAGGTAATATTGAAAAGGAAAATTAGGGTACTAAAATAAATCTATAATTTTATTATTGTGACAATTGAAAGCTAACTAAAAATTTAACACTTTTATATTTAAAAACATGTTTGGTTAATTTATAACATCTCGACATTTCAAAATATTAATTCAAAATCAAACTAATAAATAGAAATTAAGATAATTCAAATTCTAAGGCCTAATCATGAAGTTTCCAAACCCAAGATATTAAAAAGTCACGGTAGAAATAAAAGTAAAGATATTGAGGCGGAGCTTGCACACTAGTACACTAGTTCAATAACAAAAGTTCAAAAAAAAATAAATAAAGATCCATCACCCTATATAGTGACCGGATTCTATAAACTCATATACTACTAAAACTGGGAGTTTCTAAAAGTCTTTTATATTTTTAATATCACAATATCAATTATCTAAATCAATAAAATTTTTTGATACAACAACATGATCCAATAAAATGAACAAATTTTTAAAAAAATGATCAACGAAAATCACGTACTTTGATTTCGGTGTTGTAACGAGAAACTCAAAATATTACTCCCTTCGTCCCTTTTAGTTGTCACTTTTTGTTGTCACATTTAACTTTGACCTGGTCAAATTGACTAAAGTTTGACCGAAGTATTAATAATTTAAAATTGAACAAAATAAAAAATTATATCACCGGAAAGTAGATTCAATCTATGTTAATATATAATTTTTAGTTTTTTCAAGTAATATAAGGGTAATGTTTAATTTACGGTAAAAAATTGGTCAATTTGACTTTTATAAAAGAAAATGTGCAACTAAAAAGGGACAGAGGGACTAACATCTTAAATATTAGCTTAGGAATATTAAACACTAAAAACACCAAATCTTATCCCATACGCTGCATACTGTCACTATTATAGTAAATAAGCATTAAAATATTATAAGTAAATAATGGTTGTCAATATAGAAGATTCGCGTAAGAGCAAGTTCTAGCGTTCATACAAACTTAAAAGCAGTAGAAGATTAGCTTTGTAAAAAAAAGTATATTCAACGTTCTATATAATTTATAAATTATTGAGCCTTTTAACTGATGAGTTATGATTTTTCTTATTTATTTAGAACATACTAATGTGAATCTAAATTTCTGACTATTCTTTATTTTTTAGGATGCAAATTAATGTGAATTGTAGGTGTAATTTGTTCATATTTTCATTCAGTCATCTTTTATGGTCAAACATCCTTTTGTGAGATTTTTAGTTGCTGA